>NC_085844.1:5375922-5463422 GCF_035594765.1 Anolis carolinensis | reverse complement strand
GGTAAAGTGGTTGGGATTTCTGGGAGCTGAAGTCCAAAACATTTAAAGGAGCACAGTTTGAGAAACTCTGAATTAGATGGAAGTAATTAAAATAAAAAGTGTGGTTATACAGTCTATATATATAAAAGGGTAATGAAATTTCGGCCTAGGACAAAACAACAAAACTACACATCCCAGAAACACTAAACTTGGCAGCACAACCTCTCATCCATGCCTCTACGTTCATACAACAAAAAGAAAAGAAATATAAAGTCCTAATTAGAGGGAGAGGAATAATTGTTTTTATCCAATTGCTGCCAGTTAGAAGGCTAAGCTCCGCCCACTTGGTCTCCTAGCAACCCACTCAGCCCAGGGGACAGGCAGAGTTAGGCCTCAGGCCTCTTCCACACTGCCTATAAAATACAGATTATCTGATTTTAATTGGAATATATGGCAGTGTAGACTCAAGGCCCTTCCACACAGCTATATAACCCATTTATAATGCACTTAATGTAAGGTAAAACCTTTACCCTTTACCTTAACTACCACCAATTCCTCAATACTTCCCATTTCCCATACCACAGCAACACGTGGCCGGGCACAGCTAGTATTAACTAAAGAGAGTAAGATAATAAAGGTTAAAAAATCAACATATGAGTATGAGATTTGTCAAATAATTTCAGTAGTTGCATGTTTAGTATGTTTATATTAGTGCAGGCATGTCTTAAGTGACATGTTTTTTATTTAGTTTGTAAAATGAGGAAGTTTGGGGGTTGTATATTATGAAAATACAGAGCACCACTTGCTGGCTGAGAAAGAAATCCAATACCAGCATATGTGAGGGACCTTAGCCTGGACAAAAAGAGCATAGGCAGGTTGTGTTTGTTTTAGATTTAGTTTTATAAGAGTAGTAGTTTTAGTGTTAGGTAAAGGTTTCCCCTGACATGAAGTCCAGTCATGTCTGACTCGGGATTGGTGCTCATCTCCAATTCTAAGCCGAAGAGCCAGCATTGTCCGTAGACATCTCCAAGGTCATATGGCTGGCATGACCGCATGGAGTGTTATTACCTTCCTGCCAGAGCAGTACCTATTGATCTACTCACATTTGCACGTTTTCAAACTGCTAGGTTGGCAGAAGCTGGGGCTAACAGCGGGCCCTCGCTCCGCTTGTTCAGTCCGCAAGTTCAGCAGCTCAGCACTGTTACATACTATGAAAATCTGCTTTCTTTGTATTTTCTTTGCTTTTTAATTTTACTTTCTTTACTTTTGAAACCTTACTACCCATTATTATGGGAGTCCACAATGGTGCAGCAGGTTAAACTGCTGAGCTGCTGAACTTGCAAACTGAAAGGTTGGCAGTTTGAATTCGGGGAGTGGAATGAGCTTCTGCTGTTAGCCCCAGCTTCTGCCAACCTAGTGGTTCGAAAACATTCAAATGTGAGTAGATCAATAGGTACAGCTCCGGTGGGAAGGTAACAGCACTCCATGCAGTCATGCTGGCCGTATGACCTTGGAGGTGAAGGAACACAAGGGGCCTGATTTAATTTGATTCAATTTGATTAATAAATAGCTTTAGTGTTGATCAGGAAAATAGCTTTAGCCTTAGAAATCAACTGGTGATAGCTTTAGTGTCTTTGAAAATATATAACACAAATGGCAGTTGAAAGAAGGGTTTGCCACAAACACCAAATGACAGCAATAAACAAACCATCACTTCCTTAGAGGTGCAAAAGGAATCAATTGGCGGGTCTGGGAATATCGAGGAGCAATACAGCCCCAGCCAACAATTGCCTTAAATGTTGGAAATATCATTTTGATGTAGTCTGATTTTGATCGATCAGGCCACATTGAAGCTTCAAAGGGCCCAGATGGTATATTGATAATATCAGTTATAACCTGGCATTTGTCTTGAACTGTTTTGATAAACATTTCATCAAAAGCACCATGCATGAGAAAAGACCAGATGAAAGAACACAGGACTGAGAACAGCAAAACACAAGAGGTGTGAAATTTCTCTGGAAAATGTATAAAAACCCAACTGAAGTTGCATCCCGTGTGGCATTCTCTCTCTATGCCAGGGGTCCCCAAACTTTTTAAGCAGAGGGCCGGTCCACAATCCTTCAGACTATTGAGGGGCCAAATTATCATTTGAAGAAAAAAAAAACAAATTCCTATGCACACTGCACATGTCTTATTTGTAGTGCAACAACAACAACAACGAAAGAACAATACAATATTTGAAAATGAAAACAACTTTAACCAACATAAACCTATTACGATTTCAATGGAAAGTTTGGGCCTGCTACTGACCAATGAGATAGTCAAGTTAATTAGGATTGTTGTTGTTGTTGTGTGCCTTCAAGTCATGTCAGACTTTGGCCGAGCCTAAGTCTAAAATTAATTATTTATTTACTGCATTTATTTACTACATTTATATGCCACCCTTCTCACCCCGAAGGGGACTCAGAGCAGCTGTATGTACATACCATATATTATATTATTAGCATGACACAATATTAGCATTATATATTACTATATTGAACTATACCACTATACTATTATATAATATGTAATATATAACATATAATTAATATTATTATATGGTATTAGTATTAGTATTATATTGTATAACATAAGATTATTATCAATATTATATGTATATACAATATATTATATTATTAAAACTGATATAAAAATATTATATTATAAAACTGAGGGCAGGGGCCAGGTAAATGACCTTGGAGGGCTGGATCCGGCCCCCGGGCCTTAGTTTGGGGACCCCTGCTCTATGCTGTACCTTTGTTTTGCAAAATAAACGCCTGTTTGTACTCATCTCCTCTCCTCAGAATCCTTTATTGGGGAAACAGGTTTCTGAGGTTCCAATAAGGGAGGCTAGCCTCAACAGAGGTGTCTACGGACAATGCTGGATCTTCGGCTTAGAAATAGAGATGAGCACCAACCCACAGAATCGTAAACAACTAGACTTAATGTCAGGGGAAAACCTTTACCTTTACCTACCAGGTATTTAATTGTTGTGTGTGCCTTCAAATCATATCCAACGTATGGTGACTCTAACGCAAACTTTTCCGTGGCAAGATCTGTTTGGAGGTGGCCTTGCTCAAGATCATCCCGTAGCTCTCTGTGGCCAAGCAAGGATTTTGAATCCTCCGTGCTCCACCTGCAGCTGCCTCAGGACGGTGCCTCTCCCCACTTGGCTCCCGCCTCTCAAGAGCTGCTGATCTCCAAGATCTTTTGCTGGAAAGAGACTTGTCAACTGGCTTTCCAGACACAGCTTGGCAGCCTGCCCAGGAGCACGAAAGGAGACCGACATGTTTGCATGAGCGGACTTTGCCTGGCGGGGATCCTGGGAAAGCAGAGGAGCGGCATGTGCTGTCAGCAGCAGTTCCACAGCAAAGTCTCCAAGCTTTGAAGCAGCGGGAGGGGGGGAAACCACAGCTTTCTTGCATGGCAGCACTTTCTCTCTCTCTTTCTTAGAAGCATATGCAAGTCTGGCGGCTTTGCCCACCAAAGTTTGCTGCAATATAAAGGCATCTGCTTCTAGGTGCGTGTTATGAGATAGAGGCTTCCTCTTTGCTGTCACACCTCAGGTTAGTTTCACCTTTCTATATACACCAGGCTGCACACAGGTTGAAGTCTTTTGTAGTTTATTAGGAAATAGAAAATAAATACAGTAGAGTCTTGCTTATCCAACGTAAACAGGCCGGCAGAATGTTGGATAAGCGAATATGTTGGATAATAAGGAGAGATTAAGGAAAAGCCTATTAAACATCCAATTAGGTTATGATTTTACAAATTAAGCACCAAAACATCATGTTGTACAACAAATTTGACAGAAAAAGTAGTTCAATACACAGTAATGCTATGTAGTAATTGCTGTATTTACGAATTTAGCACCAAAATATCACGATGTATTGAAAACATTGACTACAAAAATGCGTTGGATAATCCAGAATGTTGGATAAGCGAGTGTTGGATAAGTGAGACTCTACTGTAGTTCTTTAAAAGCAAAAGTAACGTTCCAAAAGATGGTTACAAAACAAGGCCTCAGAGAATAATCCAAGAAATCATAAGGAATAAACAAAGTCCCATTAGAGCATGACAAAGTCCCATGAACATGAACACACAAAGGCTGCAAGGTAATCCAGGAAAACGAGAGCTTGCTTCTTGGTTTGAGCGGAAAGTTGCTTTGACAAAGATTTGTCTCCAAACACTGTTTTAATACACTTTGCAAATCATGAAAGCATTTCTTTGGCCTCTGACCTCCTTCTTATTTGCTATTCCCACACTCCTTCGAACCCTGAATTCCAAACCGTCAGCTCGATCTAGAGATTCAGTTCCATCAAGGTCAACCTGCTCATTAGCGTCTACCTGCTTGCTATCAGACTGAGAACTGTCCTCCTTTTCTGAGTCAATTTGCACCTGGCTAGTTTCAGTATCATCAACACCATTCCCTGCTGTGGGAAAAAACTCCCTGTTCCTCATCTTCTACAACAGGGACACTCTGAACCTGAATCCCATAATCCCCATCAGAGTCACTCTGAGGCTCCAGCTGAGTCACAACATTTGCAAATATGGCTGCTTCTTACTAATGTTTCTTAAGATGAATGTGGTATGTTTGATGCCTTACTTGAACCGGCAATGTTTAAGAATGTGCCTAGACCAAGCATGGGCAAACTTTGGCCCTCTGGGTGTTTTGGACTTCAAATCCCACAATTCCTAACAGCCGGTAGGCTATTAGGAATTGTGGGAGTTGAAGTCCAAAACACCCGGAGGGCCAAAGTTTGCCCATGCCTGGTCTATACCATAAGAGATCTATATCTCTCCCAAAGGGAGCAAAACAAAGGGATGCAGCAAAACAACCACAATCTGCAGTCCTGACCCTGAAATCCAAAGTAACCAGTGGCTAAATATTTCAGCTCAGAGGATCGCTGACTCTCTGATTCGTCCATTTGGTACCATCTCTTTCAGATATTTTGCACAAAAGGGAGAATCTCTGGACCTACAGACTTAAGACCCTAACACCAAATGGCCTCAGCTTAAAAGATGATCCTATCATCCACCAAGAAATGATGGAAACAAGGATGTTCCCATGGATACTTCAGAGGCAGATTTTTCGCAACTGGAGGAGGTGAAAGTTGAACCATTTTGTTCATTTTGTATATTTTTGGAACTGTTTGTTTATTATTGCTTCAATGTACAGATACACACATTCATACATGTGAATACACACAGAGACTTCTTTATACAGGAGGCCTGCATATTATCCTAAGGGTCCATTCCAGAATCCGTCATGTAGTATGGTTTTCATGTAATCTGAAACTCTATTTTTCAATTCAGAACCAAGGCATGGTTCTGAACTGAACCATGCCTTGGACTTCTAGCTGAAGCACACCATAAAATTGCTCTATAGGACCTGGAAAATGCCTAGAGAAGGGATCTCTGTAAGCCTCCAGAGCAATTATATGGTCAACCATCAGACCTTCTGGTAGAACTTGACCGCTGAATCAGTCTGAAGGTCATGAGAGAATACAGTGCCTCCCTAGGCATCGCAGGATCTTCCAGAGTGATTATATGTTTTTCAGAGGGTTGTTGTATGTTTTCTGGGCTGTATGGCCATGTTCCAGAAGTATTCTCTCCTGACGATTCTCCATACCTCACAACCTCTGAGGATGCCTGCCACAGATGTGGGTGAAACGTCAGGAGAGAATACTTCTGGAACATGGCCATACAGCCCGGAAAACATACAACAACCCTGTGATCCTGGCCATGAAAGCCTTGGACAACACATTGTTATTTGGAGCTCTTGACATATATGTGGAACTCCCTTGAACCAGCTCGTTCTCCAAATTTGAATATCCCGAGACTCCAACACCAAAGACTGCGTAAGAGAAATCCTGGTACTAAATCCGCCTGTTTGGACAATACTGTTGGTCCTGAGTTGGGAAGTCAGGTAAGCCAAAAGTGACCAGGGGACATTCAAACAGATCCAGGTGAGCTGACAATCAAGGAAGAGCCTTCAATGCAGACTAGAGAGATAGGGGTGAGGGACCATGCCTCTTTCAAGCAGCAGGAGGAATATAATCATCTCCGGCTGCATGCTGTGCTGGGATTTTCTTCCTTTGATGTGGAATTGCTTCCCTCATAGCAGGACAGCACAGTTAAAAGACACCCCACCCCTCCATAAGCCTTTGGCTCATTGTGGCCACTCTGATCTCTTGCAACCACTGAAGCTTAAGAGAGCAGATGATCAAAACAGGGGGCAGGGGTCACTCTTCCTCAAAAAAAGTCACAATGCAGTCTTTCAGGGGCAGGAGAGAGACAGAGCTGGAAGAAAAGCTAAGCATGAGACAAAGGTTTCCCACCATTGTGCCCATTTACCATCCCTTGCTCCCAGAGGAAACCTACGGATACCTGCATCACCTTTAAGCCTGATGTTTTCTCAAGGTGGGATCCACAAACCAACTTCCTCAGATGTAGGAAGAGTGATCCAAACATTTAATTCCATATGCATTGCACATGGACTGGGATGCCTCTGAGGAAGTAGGATGGCTTAGCACAGAACCTCAGAAAATAATAAATCAGTCAAAAAGTTCTGGAAACCAAGCTCTAAGAAGAGTGGCTGAAGGTGCTGGTGATGTTTAAGCTCGGAGAAGAGAAGACTAAGAGGGGAAATGATGGCTATGTTTAAACATTTGAAAGGATGTCATTTTGAGGAAAGTACAAGCTTGTTTTTGCTGTGCAAGAGATTAGGACATGGACCAATGCGTTCAAGCTGCAGGAACAGAAATTCCACTTAAACATTAGGAATAACTTCTTGACAGTAAGAGCTGTTTGACAGTGGAATATGCTGCTGACTTGGAGTCTGATGGAATCTTCTCTGGAGGTTTTTCAACAGAGGCTATATTCCAGCTGAGGTCTGACCAAAGCAGAAAAAGGTAGAACTACTTGTTCTCTCGATATAGACACAATCCTCCTATTGATGCAGCCTAGAACCAAATTGGATGGTTTAGCTGCCACATTGTTAGGGATTCCTCTTCTTCAGAAGAGGAAGGGGAGCAGGAAAGTGTTTATGAATCTGAGAGTGAGTTGGAATCTGAGGAGGAGATTTTGTAAGTACCCACATTTCAGGAAAGGCGAAAGAAAACAGAGCAGAGACATCTTTCAGCTAGAATAGCTGCCAGAAATGCAGCTGAGTAATTAGGAACTGCCCTAGCAGCTGTGAGGGGACTCAAGGCTATAAAGCAGAAGCAGGTGCAGCCAGCTCTTGCAGGTAACAAACTGACTCTTCGCTCCCCTTGTGCCTGCTTCAAGTCTGCATCTGGGAAACTGCTCCTAAGGATTTATTGTTGTTTCTTTGTCTGAAGTAAGACTGTTACTTGATTGGGGAATTTAACAGAGACTAAGACCTCCTTGCTTCCTTTTGCATTATTCCATTGAGTGTGCTGTACTTTATGTTTTGCTGAAGTAAAGCAGTTTTCATTTACTTACCACAGTGTTTTGGGGCTGTTCTTGAAAGACAAAAACAGGACACTCATCATACTGCTGATTCATGTTCAGCTCCTTGTCTATTAAGATTCCTAAATGTTCTTCATTGTTTTCTAGCCAAGTGCCACCCATTCTATATTTCTGTGCATTTCATTTTTTTTCCTGCTGACATGTAGTACCTCTCCCTTTTGAAATTAGTTTTGTAAATTATGAATCCATTATCTTGTGCGCTCATCTCTGGAGCAGTAGAATACCTCAGCTCATCTCTCCATGCCATCCCTTAAATCTGGCTATTATCCCAAGATAAAGGCCATGTATTGTGTAGCCACTGTCTCGCTGAAAAAAAGCCAAGTTTTCTTCTCTTGCACATCAGTGGTTGGCATTAGGCTCAGTGTAACTATCAATTCTACCTACGGTACATTGCCTTCAGCATGCTGTCGTAAAGGTTTACATGGTAAAATCTGAAGCATCCATGATGGGAAAGAATGGGCACAAAGTGGCTGCTCTCCATTAACAGGCAACGTGAGAGTTTCAGCCACTAACCGGAACATGTTCAATGTCCCTTTTCCTGCCTGGTTCCCAACACGAATCAGGGTCATCCCAGGCCTGTTTCATTAATTGACCATGTGAAACTCTGATGGAGAGAAAGTTCCTTGCCAGAGGCATGGGCAAGCACCAAGTCAACACATTAAAACTCATTAGCATCCATTAAGGTTAGAGGCCTCCGCCCGAGAGATGCACGCAGACCACCCTCTCCTGCCTCATCTGCACTTTTGCACGAAGCATCAAAGGGCCCGAAAGCAAATTTGACTCTCATTATCTCTATCCCCTGGTCCCTCTTTGGATTCTAAAGAAAAGACCTTTCCATAGCCAAGATTTTAAGAAATTCTTTCCAGTAAATGGAGGGCTCTTCTTCCCACCACTGTGCCTGGCGCCTTCCTCCGCTATCCCATGTCTTTTTGAATCCAGGTATATTATTTCCATCCACTTCTAGTAAAGGGTTTCTGCCTTCCCTTGCTCCTCAACACAGAGCATTAAATGGAAGAAAAAGACACATTTGCTGGGCAGTCCATCAACTAGCACTGGAAGGGAGTTCTGAAGACACCACAAATCACCAAAATAAAGAAACGATCGACTCCTAGAGCTATTCAGTCCTAAAATGACACAGCTAAAATGATCAAACTTTGGAGAGATCATGAGGTGCCGCCAGTGATGGGAAATGTGGATGGCAAGAGGAAAACAAGAATGCCACACTGGATTCAAGTCAAGGATGCTAAGACCTGAGTAGGGTGCGGCCAAATAGGGCTCTTGGAAATATCTCATCTGTAAGTTGAAGTCAACTTGGCAGCACATAACAACAACTGAGTTGGCCTGCGCCTGCAACCAAAATAGCAGCAAAATCAGAAAAAGCAAAATCAGAAAAGACTATCACTGGAGAAGAAGTGGGAAAGGGCTTTGCCTCAGCAGGAAAGAGGAGGCCAAGCTTCTGCTCAAGAAGAAGAAATGCCAAGCACTACTGCTGCAGAAAAGAGAAAACCAAATTAGCAACATGGAACGAATGGTTTGGTCTATTTTAAATTCTTACCAATACAGATGAATGTCATCAAAGGCCTCAAAATCAGTAATGAGTGTTTAAATAAGGCATGCCAGGTCATGTCAACAGAAGAAGTGGAGAGGATTGTGGATGAAACCCAAGAGGTTATGGAGTACTAGAGGCAAAAGATGAGATATCGGTTGGAAGCTTCACTGTAGAACAGGCATCGGCAAACGTGGGCCCTCCAGGTGTTTTGGACTTCAACTCCTACCAGTTGTTAGGAATTGTGAGAGTTGAAGTCCAAAACATCTGGAGGGTCCAAGTTTGCCGATGCCTGCTGAAAAGGTTGAAGATGCATCTTAGCAGTTAGAGGCATTTTTCAGAGGCAGAGCCACCTTCCACAGGATCCTTCAGAATCAGAGCCAGCAAAGATTCCAGAAATGTCGTCAGTCAGAGTCGAACCAAAGTTAGCATCTTAATTTCATTCCTTGGGGAGAACCTTTCAAGAAGTCCCTAAATCCCAGAAGTGCATGGTCTCCTGTTGGAACTGAACAACCATGTTGGGGCACAGTTTCCTGCAAAGACTGGAAACTATAACGGGTTATTGTTCCCATATCAATATTTTTTGTAGTGTATATATTTATCCTCCTCCTTTTTTGGAACTTAAATTGTATACGAAGGTTGAATGAAAAGTAATGCCTCCACCTTCATAATTCCTCAATAGATGGCAGTACTGGTATGCGGCAGGTACTGGCTTGTTCAGTAGACTCTCCTCTACAGTTAGTTCCATTGACGGGAAGCCTTAGCTTCCCGTCATTGTGTTGTTAAAGTGTGAAGTATGGAACCCTGCACAGACGGTCACTCAATACAACTTAAGCAACGTGCAGTCACTGAATTTATGACAGCAGAAGGTGTCACCCCAAAGAAGATTCATTAGAGAATCCAAGCTGTTTATGGTCAGTACTGTGCGTCGTACTGTGTGTCGTTGGGCGAGTAAGTTTAAAGATGTTGAGGTGGGAACATCTGACTTGTGTGACAAACAAAGAGTTGGACGTCTTGTGACAGCAACCACTGAGTTTCACAAGCAAAAGCTTGACAGATTGATTCAGGACAATCGTTGTATCACTCAGAGAAAAATTTCAAGCATAATCGGCATTTCACAACAACATGTGGGTCACATTATTGCTTTGCTTGGCTATCGGAAAATCTGTGCACGATGGGTCCTGTGAGACGCCGGCTGCAGAAACAGAGTGTTGACTTCTTCCGTGACGACTTCAAAAGACTTGTTCATCATTGACAGAAATGTATCCGATTGTCTGGTGATTATGTGGAAAAGTGAATAGTGGTAGTTAAAGAGCACAATCTAAGGATTATTTCTGTGTTTGATTTATTAAAATATTCCCATCCAAACCCAAGTAACGAAGGTGGTGGTATTACTTTTCATTCAATCCTCATAAAATAGTAACTATCAAAAAAGTTTTCTACAGTGAGAAATCAATACGTCTCTAAGCCCAGGTGGGCAAAAGCTTGTGGTTGAGGTTCCATATTGCACATCTGCAAGGACCCCTTTTGGCAACTTATTCCCTGGCCCTACCCCTGAAAGATCCCCTACTTAATCCTACTCAGGACAGACCTTCAAGAAAGAATACCCTTCAACTCCTTTGTGCCTTCCAAAATGGCAGAATGGGGTTGGAGTGGGTGGCCCTTGGGGTCTTTTCCAACTCTAGGAGCCTATGATTCTATGTTCAGGAAACATCAATGCCTAACCCTCGCAACCACCTTGCCTGGTGTAAGCACATTGCCTGCATCCAACTGGCTAAGTCACAGCTTCCCACCTCTTTGCCTTCTTTCCTCCAGAGAGCCAAGACCTTTTCATTTACCTTGGTTTGATTTATTAACAAGCTGTTGCAGAAAGTCTTTTAACTGGAGCATGCTGCAGATTTTTCATCATAATTGCGTTTTAACTGTTTTTAAGTTGTTGCAAATTACTGTTTGAATATAAATATGTAATTGGTTCCTTTGAGTTTTATTTTAACTGCATTTGGTTTTAATTTATATTGGAAGCTGTCATAGGTCCCATAATGGGGGAAAGGAGAGGTATGAACTAAAGCAAAGAAATACAGGGCAGACGAGAGATTTCCTAGCCCATTCCTCGTTGGGGCTGAGAAAATGTCTGTGCCATCTTTCATCAAGCTCTGCAAAACGATGGAGACATTTTAATTCTGTTTTTCGCTTTCCCCTTTTCTTTTTCCATTCTTTTAACTTCATTCTATGAGAAACAATCCCAACCTGGTTCCCTGCAGATATGGAAAGAGTTATAGTGTTATACAACGGGACGATTAGTCCACCTCTTTTGGATTCCTCCTCTGGCACCTTACTCATTACATGCCACTCCAAATGGCTTATAATTTCGTTTTACCTTTTATGTCGGTGTCAATTGACATTTTATTGCGTTGTGTCGTGTTATATTCTTTTGTATCTGCAACAGCCTGTGACTATGGCCAATTACAATAAATATTTGGACGGGAATGCAACTCTAAATGATTCCGCCATAAATGACTTCCTCCCACCCCACAAAAAACACAACCTGGGAACTGAAGAAATGCCAAGGGAACTTGTGTGTAAAGGTAGAAAGATGAAAACTAAATCCAGGAAACATAATAGAAAGGAAAGTCTATTTTACACTATACAGTTATAGCACACTATGCAGTTATACTATTACAACCACCATGGTGGCATCTAACATAACTTTGAGACTTTGTAATTTGGATATCTCTGCTACAGAGCTGTAGTAGTTCAATTCCCAAATGTATAACCCCTTTTCTTTCCGATGGTTCAATGTACACAAACAAATTTTAAAAAAAGGTCTTTCCTACTCTACACAGTTGTACCATAGGTTACAACTATAAAAGTCATTTTAGCATCCAACATAATTTTGGGATTTTTAATTTGGGGATGTATTTGGAGAGCCCTGTTCCAGAGCTCTAAGTGTAGTCCTTGTAGTAATTCATGTCCCTAAAGTATACACCATATATACCCGAATATAAGCCAAGGCATCTAATTTTACCACAAAAAAACTGGGAAATCATTGACTCAAGTATAAGCCAAGGGTGGGAAATTTCAGAAATAAAAATAGATGCCAAAAATTACATTAATTGAAGCATCAGTAGGTTAAATGTTTTTGAATATTTACATCAAGCTCTAATTTAAGATAAGACTGTCTAACTGATTAAATCATTATTCTCATCTTCTTCAATGTAAATGTGCTTACGTATCCTTTTAATAATAATAGAGTAAAATAATACATGTAATAATAATAATAAATACAGGAAAATAATACATGTAATAATAAATAGAGTATAATAAATGTAATAATAATAATAAGATCCGAGTGAAATAATAAACGTATTAAGAATAATAATAATAATAATAATAATAATAATAATAATAATAATAATACCAGAGTAAAATAAATGTAATACAGTAGAGTCTCACTTATCCAACACTCGCTTATCCAACGTTCTGGATTATCCAACACATTTTTGTAGTCAATGTTTTCAATATATCGTGATATTTTGGTGCTAAATCCATAAATACAGTAATTACAACATAGCATAACTGCGTATTGAACTACTTTTTCTGCCAAATTTGTTGTCTAACATGATGTTTTGGTGCTTGATTTGTAAAATCATAACCTAATTTGATGTTTAATAGGCTTTTCCTTAATGCCTCCTTATTATCCAACATATTCGCTTATCCAACATTCTGCCGGCCCGTTTATGTTGGATAAGTGAGACTCTACTGTAGTAGCAACAATAATAGAGTACAGTAATAAATGTAATAATAATAGAGTAATATAATAAATGTAATGATACCAATAATAATAGAGAAAAATAATAAATGTACCATATATTCTCGAGTTTAAGCTGACCCAAATATAAGCCAACCAGGACCCTCACCCGAGTATAAGCCGAGGGGGGCTTTTTTAGTCCTAAAAAGGGCTGAAAAACTAGGCTTATACTCGAGTATATACAGTAGGCTTTTTAAAGATCCAAATGAACTAGGGAACTCTTAGGTGCCACCCACACTACAATTCCCAGAGTCATGTCAAATGGCAGCAAAGTAACTGAAGTGGGACCAAAGTGCTCCAATTTTGCAGTGCGACAGTAAACAAAGAGCAATCAGCCTTCCATCTTTGGGGCAGAAAACCACAAAGGTAGTTCAGCACAGAGTCCAGGCAGGTAACTTTTGGGGGAACTACAACTCCCACAATACCCCAACTCTGGACATATCACTCCATCTCCCACAGATCTCCACTGGAAGCTGCCTCCTATTTCACTGGGTTGTGGATCCACTCTGGGTTGTTGTCTCAACTTTAAAGGAGTTCATCAAGGCTGCTGAACTGATTTTGGGATCAGGTTCTATACCTTAAAGCAGGGGTCTCCAAACTAAGGCCCGGGGGCCAGATGCGGCCCCCCAAGGTCATTTACCTGGCCCCAGCCCTCAGTTTTATAATATAATATTTTATATCAGTTTTAATAATATAATATATTGTATATACATAAAATATTGATAATAATCTTATGTTGTACAATATAATACTAATAGTAATACCATATAATAATATTAATTATATGTTATATATTACATATTATATAATAGTATAGTGGTATAGTTCAATATAGTAATATATAATGCTAATATTGTGTTATGCTAATAATATAATATATGGTATGTACATACAGCTGCTCTGAGTCCCCTTCTGGGTGAGAAGGGTGGGATATAAATGTAGTAAATAAATGCAGTAAATAACTAATTAATTTTAGACTTAGGCTTGGCCAAAGTCTGACATGACTTGAAGGCACACAACAACAACAACAATCCTAATTAACTTGACTATCTCATTGGCCAGTAGCAGGCCCACACTTCCCATTGAAATCCTAATAGGTTTATGTTGGTTAAAATTGTTTTCATTTTTAAATATTGTATTGTTCTTTCGTTGTTGTTGTTGTTGCACTACAAATAAGACATGTGCAGTATGCATAGGAATTTGTATTTTTTTCCAAATGATAATTCGGCCCCTCCACAGTCTGAAAGATTGTGGACCGGCCCTCTGCTTAAAAAGTTTGGGGACCCCTGCCTTAAAGGGATCCTTAAGGTTCAGACTAAA
Organism: Anolis carolinensis; assembly: GCF_035594765.1. Taxonomy (NCBI): domain Eukaryota; kingdom Metazoa; phylum Chordata; class Lepidosauria; order Squamata; family Anolidae; genus Anolis; species Anolis carolinensis. Next base: position 5,449,233 of record NC_085844.1, on the reverse strand, counting down.
CCCCAGAGTGGATCTGTTACCCCACTGCAATGGGATCCTTCTACAGGGCCAATGTTGAAGAGAAGACACAGTTCTAAACAATTATAAAGGGGACTGAGAGGTACAGTAATTCAAAAAACAATCACTTAAATTCGGAACCTATTTTAAAAAAATACTCACAAACAGTATCAGGCATAAGATATGTATGTTTGAGTGTGTATGTGTATATATTACAAGGCAAAACCAGTCACTTTTTTGGCTACACAGGCCCAGTAATTTCCCGCGGGTTTAATTTGCCTCCAACCAGGCCTCAGAGAGATGCTGACCTTAGTTCTGAACTTGGCCAAGGAGCAATTAGAAGAGAGATTTCCGCTTAACTGGCGAAGCAGAACTCGGCTCCGGGCAGAACGAGAAGAACCCGGCAAAAAATCCTCAATGGTCAGAACCTCTGGCAAAAGGGCAAACATGGATTTCTTCTTAGAACCAACTCAATGGTCACAATGCGACTTCCCAGGACTTCCAAAATAGATGATCTGGCATTCTGATCATTAAAGTGGAAAGTGTGCCCAAGAATTCAACAGGAAAACTCATATGCACAAATAATTGTATACAATAGTTATCTGAAATGCCTGGGACTAGAAGTATTTTGACTGATTTTTTGATAACCTTAATTTGCATATAGGTACATCATGAGATTATCTTGGAGATGGAGCTGCAGCCTAAGCATGAAATTTACTGATGCATATACCTACATATTGACATATTGGAAATGGGACCCAAACCAAACTATGAAATTAATAATAATAATAATAATAATAGTAATAATAATAGTAATAATAATAATAATCCAGCATATATATCTCATTTGCTGTGTCATACTATGTGATTGTGTCTATTATTATTATTATTATTATTATTATTATTTTATGACACAGCAAACAAGATAGATATGCTGGATTTCATATCACAAGTCGAACACTTCCCAAGTGTCTAGGACTGTGTGATGTATTTTCAGATGATGCGCGCAGATCCCAGTCGGGTGGCCTTTTGCAGTTGGCAGATCGTAATTTTGTCAATGTCTATTGTTTCCAAATGCTGACTGAGATCTTTTGGCACGGCACCCAGTGTGCCCATCACCACCGGGACCACCTGCACTGGTTTCTGCCAGAGTCTTTGAAGTTCGATCTTGAGGTCCTGATAGCGGCTGAGTTTTTCCTGTTGTTTTTCATCAATGCGACTGTCACCTGGGATGGCGGCATCAATAATCCAAGCGTTTTTCTTTTCCACAACTGTGATGTCTGGTGTGTTGTGTTCCAGAACTTTGTCAGTCTGGATTCGGAAGTCCCACAGTATCTTTGCGTGCTCATTTTCCAATACTTTTGCAGGTTTATGATCCCACCAGTTCTTTGCTGCTGGGAGGTGGTACGTGAGGCATAAGTTCCAATGATTCATTTGGGCCACATAGTTGTGCCTCTGTTTGTAGTCTGTCTGTGCGATTTTCTTACAGCTGAGGATATGATCAATGGTTTCGTCAGCTTCCTTGCACAGTCTGCATTTTGGGTCATCAGCTGATTTTTCGATCTTGGCCTGAATTGCCTTTGTTCTGATGTCTTGCTCCTGGGCTGCAAGGATCAGGCCTTCTGTCTCCTTCTTCAGGGTCCCATTCGTGAGCCATAGCCAAGTCTTCTCCTTATCAGTTTATATTATTATTATTATTATTATTATTATTATTATTATTATTATTATTATTATTATCCACGTGGACTATTTTGGAGTATTTAGGATTTCAGATAAGGGATGCTCAACCTGTACACGTGTGTACATATGTGCATAGACTACTTATGTTCTTCTTCAGCACTAGAGTTTCTACTGATGCCAGATCCCTGAAAAGAGACCATCATTTGTTTACATCATAACCCAACATCCAGCTTAAAAGGCAGCCCTGCAAAGGCCAACACAGATCTACAAATCATTGCTGGAGAACGGTGGGAATGAAAGACTAACACAAGTAAAACTTCAATACTATTAAAAAGATATTTCTAGCCATCATAAACGTATTTTCTTCCTCCCAACAACTTCTCTGGTCTGGATCTCACAGGTTGGCCCTTGTGTGATGTTTGGAGCTCATCAACTTTGCAAGAACACCCTTTCCGAAACTAAAAAAGTCCATCAGCACTTTTGGAAAAAAAAAGAAACGTTTGCATTTGTCAATGGAAGGAGGGCTACACGGGATCCCTCTTAACTAAGGAACAACCATTAAGAAGGGCCTTTTCTGAATTCTGGGGTCAAACGAAGGTTCCGCCTCCCAAAAAAATAAATCTTTGCATTCAACTAAGCCAGTGATGGCCAACCTATGACACGCGTGTCAGCACTGACACGCCTAGCCATTTTTGCTGACACACTGCTGCCTGCAGATTGATTGGATGACGATGTCTTTTGTGGCCAAATTCGGTGTGATTTGGTCCAGTGGTTTTGTTGTTTACTCCATGGGAATTATGCACATTACATTATCATTATATCATTCTATAGAAGCCCCCGTGGCCTAGTGGATTAAAGCCTCGTGACTTGAAGGTTGGGTTGCTGACCTGAAGCCTTCCAGGTTCGAATCCCACCCGGGGAGAGTGCAGATGAGCTCCCTCTTTCAGCTCTAGCTCCATGCGGGGACATGAGAGAAGCCTCCCACAAGGATTATAAAACATCAAAATATCCGGGCATCCCCTGGGCAATGTCCTTGCAGACGGCCAATTCTCTCACACCAGAAGCAACTCAGGTTGCTCCTGACACGAGAATATATATATATATATATATATATATATATATATATATATATATCTATTATTATTCTATTATTATTATAGTATATTATCATATTATTACTATTATATTATTATATTATTCATGACTACATTGAAACTACAATAGAGAGAAATCAGCGTGGAAACTGCAAGAGGTACCATAGATTGTTGTACATGGAAATAATGGTAGTAAATAGTTTTTGATTTATTAAATACAGTTATATATTACAATTATACATTTTTGTTATTTAAACTATACATATTGCGAAATTATGGTTTTTTTCCTCAAAGTGTCACACCACCCAAGTCATGCTAGGTTTTTTTTTGGTGAATTTTGACACACCAAGTGCAAAACGTTGCCCATCATTGAACTAGGCTCATATAGAAATGTATGGACATTCTGGAGCAGAATGTTTTCTTCCGCTGCTTCCCAATTACGGTGGGTTGGCCTGATGCCTCCGATAAGTCTCAGGCTTTCCAAAAATGCCTTGGCACAGCCGGGCATATCCTCTGCCAACCCTACAATTGTGCCCTTTCACCTGCCCTATGAGACTGGCGCTGCCGTTGCCCCGGGCTCAAAACAAGCTCCTTCCAATGTAATTAAAGGGAACAGTTCCAACAGCACCGACCCCCTCTCATGGGAAGCCACCTGTTGCCCCTCCCAGCTGATCTTTAATTACTCCTGACACCGATCTGCTAGTTGCTATTATTAATTATATTAATGATAGCTGTTCCCTGCCTCGAGTGGATTGTGCCGCTAAGGAGCTGAACTCTTGCTGAAATGAGCCATAAGACGCACGGCTTCCGGTCCTCCTTGAATGGACTAGGAAATGTATGTGGTCGCCGTAAGTTGATAGGCAAGTTGAAAGCACAGAGATACACAAGATCTGGCCTTGGTCCTTTCCAAATGCTGCAGGCTAGAACTTCCAGAAAATGGGGAAGGCTCCTTTGGGGACTGTCACTCCCAGAATCTATGCTGTCACGGGGATTCTGGAAGGAGTAGTCCAAAAAGAATCTTTCCTAAAGCCAGAAGGACAACAAAGGAATCCTACCGTGTTTCCCCGAAAATAAGACAGTGTCTTATATTAATTTTTGCTCCCAAAGATGTGCTAGGTCTTATTTTCGGGGGATGTCTTATTTTTCCATGAAGAAGAATTCACATGTATTGTTGAACAAAAAAAAAATGAACATTTATTATATACTGTACAGTAGTTTTCATCACAAACCAGCATAACCAGACGAACTGTGAATGCTATCAAGAATTTCTTGCTACTACCAATATTTCCATGTACAACACTCTATGGTATGTATATTTACTGATCCTGCATGTTCTGGTGTTCTGTTCAATGGGCATGCTTCCAAACAAAAACTTTGCTAGGTCTTACTTTTGGGGGAGGCCTTATATTTAGGAATTCAGCAAAACCTCTACTAGGTCTTATTTTCTGAGGATGTCTTATTTTAGGGGAAACAGGGTAGCTGCTGTAGGCTCTATTTCAGATGATGGAACTTGCAAACCCACCTCTAAGTCTTCCTTGACTAGGAAAACCCTATGGAAGTGAAGAAAGGTTAACACTTTTATACAGAGCAATGGGACATGCCTGCTCTCTTGTTTTCACCTCTGTTTCCTAGGTCTGTATGAAATGTTTTGCTTCTTGCCTGCACATAGAGGTCAGTTCCCCCTTCTTCCCAAAGTGTTTACTGCATTATTAACCTTTGTTTTAAAATGGAGCAGAACTGGAAAAATATATTATAGAGTTGCTGATGATGGACAAAATAACAATGCACTTAAGAGGAGAACCTTTAGAGAACTTTGTTAATGAATGGCAACCAATGATCCAACATTTCAATGTAAAATTAATCTAAAAATGTACATAGAGGAAGCGAATAGACTGAAGGCAAGAAGGAAACGGATATAAATTTGGAATGTATAATATTTTTATATGTATTATACCCCTTATCGAAAATATATTGTCTGAGAAATGATTATGAAAGACTAATAGATGAAAGTATTGCACTTTATGCAACAAACACCTGCAATGTATGTATATTTGAATGAATGAAAATAAATAAACATTATATATCAAAATAAAATAAAATGGAGCATTGTTGAGACTTATTTCCAACAGACATGAGCATTAGGGACCCTTCTACCAAAGTTTGCTAACCTTCTTTTTTTCTGTCTACACTTTTATCTGAGATATATTACCTGAAACAACAAAAGTAATTTTTTACCCGTATTAAAACCTTACCAGAGCATCCATTTCCCACCATAAGCTCATCTATAATACAGCCAGTCCCCAAGTTATGAACAAGATAGGTTCTGTGTTGTTGAAGGCTTTCATGGCCGGAATCACGGGGTGGTTGTGTGTTTTCCGGGTTGTACGGCCATGTTCTAGAAGTATTCTCTCCTGACGTTTCGCCCACATCTATGGCAGGCATCCTTAGTGCCTGAGGATGCCTGCCATAGATGTGGGTGAAACGTCAGGAAAGAATACTTCTAGAACATGGCCATACAGCCTGGAAAACACACAACAAGATAGGTTCTGTAGGTTTGTTTTTAAGTTGAATGTGTTTGTAAATTTCTTTGAGCCTCCTTATGAAGTTAAAAGCAGGGAAAAAGTAAACATAAGAAGTTGGACATTTTGAAAGTGTAATTACAGCCATATGTGTGTGTGTGTGTGTGTGTGTAGTGCATCTCGCCTAGCTGCTGTTAATCCGCTGTTCACAATCTCCCTCCCAACTATTTTAGCTGAATTTTAGAGATTTTAAATGGAATTTTAAGGATTTAATATGTTTATAATTATGTTGCTTGTGCTATGTATTGTCTTGCTTATTCATGCTGTTTTTATAATTTATTGATTTGTTTTTGTCCTGTTTTATGTACTGCTGTCGGCATTGATTATTTGCCGTTGTTTGTTTTGATGTGATCTGCCCAGAGTCCCTTCCGGGAAGTATAGCAGACTATAAATAAAGTTTTCATTCATTTTCATTATCATTTCATAGATAGATAGATGCGCTTTGGATAGCATAGGGAAGGGTTAACACCCCTGTGGTGTTTGTTCTGCTGCCTGTGTCCCTCTTTCAAAGACTTCCCGAAACGAAACGAGGCATTGTACCCGAGATTACTTGTTGTTGTATAGTTTTGTTTGTATACACACAATAGTTGTAGACTGTTTTCCATTTGAGATTGATGTATGTTTTGCTTTATATGTTACATAATAAGGTTGTATAGTTGTGCTTGTATATACACCATATTTGTGGACTGTTTTCCATTTGAGATTGATGTATGTTTTGCTTTATATGTTAAATAATAAGATAGTACTCAGTTGGGACTGTAAAGAAAATCCAACACTCGCTTATCCAACATACTGGATTATCCAACACATTTTTGTAGTCAATGTTTTCAATACATCATGATATTTTGGTGCTAAATTCGTAAATACAGTAATTACTACATAGTATTACTGCGTACTGAACTACTTTTTCTGCCAAATTTGTTGTCTAACATGATGTTTTGGTGCTTCATTTGTAAAATCATAACCTAATTTGATGTTTAATAGGCTTTTCCTTAATGCCTCCTTATTATCCAACATATTCACTAATCCAACATTCTGCCGCCCCATTTATGTTGGATAAGTGAGACTCTACTGTATATAATACAAACGTTTAAACCTGAATGAGAACATATACATTTAAGTTTTTTCGATATATAGCATTCTTGTAGAATTCACAGTTTATCTGGTTATGTTGGTTTGTGGTGACAACTACTGTACAGTATATAATAAATGTTCATTTTTTGCTCAACAACAAATGTGAATTCTTCTTCATGGAAAAATAAGACATCCCCTGAAAATAAGACCTAGCGCATACTTGGGAACAAAAATTTATATAAGCCACTGTCTTATTTTCAGGGAAACATGGTAGCAATGCTGCATTCTACTCTGATATAGATTCAAAGAAGCCTCCAGTGGTGAAAGGGGTTAGGCCCTTGTGCCGGCAGGACAACTGACCAAAAGGTTGGTGGTTCAAATCCAAGGAGCGGGATGAGTTCCCATCTGTCAGCTCTCACTCCCCAAAAGGATGGTAAAACATCAAACATCCAGGCCTCCCCTGGGCAACATCCTTGCAGACAGCCAATTCTCTCACATCAGAAGCAACTTGAAGTTTCTCAAGTTGCTCCTTACACACACAAAAAAAAGACTTGAAACGCTCCAACAATACATGGATTTGCCATGAACTGCCATTTGAAGCCCCATCTGTGCACACACAATGCTCTCCATCCCAGTCTCTGTCATGAACTACTTTTCATCAGCACTTTCACTGCAAATGGAGATCCACTCCGTGATTTCTCTTTTTCGCCAGCCTGTGTGAGGCTCCATCACCTGTTTGGCAGGATCACTGGCTGGCAACCCACTTGCACCTGAGGCAGGCAGAACTCCAAATATAAGACCTGCCAGGGCTGCAGAGGAACGCACCAATCACAAGCAACTGAGGGAAGATGATTACACACGACGGAGAGGGGAGGAAAGCCATTTGCTTCCTCCTCTACATTCCATGAAACTGCTGAAGCCTGCACTGAGGAGGGAAGGACCAAGACAGAGCCATCTGAGGGACTGCACATTGCTTAAGTCGCATTGATCGACCGTCTGTGCAGTGTTCCATACTTTGCACTTTAACAACACAAGCATTCAATGCTAAGGCTTCCTGCCAAATGGAACTGCAGAGGAGAGTCTACAGAACAAGCCAGTACCTGCCGCATACCAGTGCTGCCATCTGTCGAGGAGTTACGAAGGTGGAGACATTACTTTTCATTCAACTCTCAGAGACACAAAAACACACCCAATCGTGTTACCTTTCTGCTTCTTCTTTGACGGTGGCGAACTGGGAGGGCTGGCGGTTGGGCCGCCCCTGCTCCTGCCCCTTCTCCCCACTGCCACCACCACCGCCGCCACCGCCTTCCAGTTCTTGCTCCAGGGAGGAGCTGGTGCTGCCTTCGCGGCTGACATTGCTGCTGCGCCCGGGGCTGTTCTCGGTGGAGGCTCGGGGCGACTCGGTGTTCTGCTTCAGGGTCTGGAGCTTGGCCAGCGGGATGATGTCGCAGTTCTGGGGCCGGTGCCACACCGTCCGCTGGGTGGTGGCATTGTAGTAGTAGAAGCGGGAGGTGTTGGGGTCAAAGAGCTCCCACCACTGGTTCTCGTTGGTGCGCTTGATGCGGACGCCGGGCGGGGGGTCCCAGACGCACTCCCCCGTGATCAGGTTGGCGTACATGCGCTCCCGCGTGCGAGGCTCGATGATTTCCACCCATTCTAGCCTGAAGAAGGAAACACAGAGAGAAAGGATGAGGAGCAGGTATTTGCCATTAATGAACAAGTATTTGACCCTGGCGCCCTTCATTGCCAGGGGTTCTATAATGTCATTAAACTCCTCTTCTTGCAGAAGTGATTATATTACCCTGTTTCCCTGAAAATAAGACATCCCCAAAAAATAAGACCTAGTAGAAGTTTTGCTGAATTGCTAAATATAAGGCCTCCCCCGAAAGTAAGACCTAGCAAAGTTTTTGTTTGGAAACATGCCCGGCGCCCGCCAAACAAAACACCATAGCATGCAGGATTGGTAAATGTACATTATTATTATTATTATTATTATTATTATTATTATTTTATTTTTATACCCCACCTCCATCTCCCCAGAGGGACTCGGGACGGCTTACATACCAGTTGTATATGGAAATAATGGTAGTACAAGAAATTCTTGACAGGAGTCACAGTTTGTCTGGTTTAGTTATATTGGTTTGTGATGACAACTACTGTACAATATAGAATAAATGTTCTTTTTTTTGTTCAACAATGAATATGAATTCTTATTCATGGAAAAATAAGACATCCCCTTAAAATAAGACCTAGCGCATCTTTGGGAGTAAAAAATAATATAAGACACTGTCTTATTTTTGGGGAAACACAGTTATCCAGGTATCCAAAACACAATTGTAGTGCTCTTCCAGTCACACAACAAAACAAGCAGAGACTTTTTTCTTTCCCAAATCAGCAGGAAGCATTTTCTTTCTCTTTTATTGGAGCACTATGCACAAAATATACAAAATTTACAGCTTCTTCTTCCTCACTACTCACAGCAGCAATGCTCCCAACACACTCTCCAAACCATCATCCGTTCCTCAACTACTCATCAATCCTCCTCAAACTTACTAACAACCAATATACTACTCTCACTGCCTTAACCACCACATCTTAATTACACCCTAATTACCCCCGAGGGCACAGCGAGTTAAACCGCTGAGCTGCTGAACTTGCTGACCGAAAGGTCGGCGGTTCGAATCCCAGGAGCAGGGTGAGCTCCCGCTGTTAACCCCAGCTTCTGTCAACCTAGCAGTTCAAAAACATGCAAATGTGAGTAGATCAATAAGTACTGCTCCGGCGGGAAGGTAACGGTGCTCCATGCAGACATGCCGGCCACATGACCTCGGAGGTGTCTAAGGATAACACCGGCTTATCGGCTTAGAAATGGAGATGAGCACCAACCTCCAGAGTTAGACATGATTAGACTTAATGTCAGGGGAAAACCTTTACCTAACTCTTTTACAAGTGGTCAGGCCAGAAGTATTTACTCTGCTATCACTTAGAAAATGCAGGTAATTTCCAAATCCTGACATCTCTTGTTGTCTTGGTTTTTAGGGCTGTTCCTGAGATTCTTGGAGGTGGTGATTCAGAAAATTGCACTGGACCTGGAGATGGGAAGGCCTGGAAAAGAACTAGAAATATTAGTGGGGAAACGGGAAAAAAACCAGAAAAATTAGAGGGGAAACTGAAAAATTAGAGGATAAAAAAACGGTTTATTTCCCAATTTTTCTGGTCTTTTTTTCAGGCCTTTCCGTCTCTAGATAGACTGCATCAGCTCTAGTTTCTTAGGTATGGTTATCATGATTTTCTATGGCAAACAGATGAAGACTGGTACATGGCACACGGTATGTTCTATATCTCAAAAACTAGTGCTGAAGGGAGGGAAACTAGTTCCATATTTTGAATCAGCTGGTCAAAGATACACAGAAACAGGTCTAACATTTGAGGCACCAAAATATGTGTGGGCTAGTGTAGTAGATAAACTGATCAATAACATAAATAAATACATTTAAAAATAAATAAATAGACAGCCTGGAGAAAGAAAGCACAGAGAGAAACACTGATGCTGCGTTGATGATGCATTTCTTTGATTACAAGACACACTTTTGCACTCATATAAACATCTAAAAGGGTGTGTGTCTTAGATTCACAGATTTTCTCCTGGTTTTTTCCATGAAAATGTATGGAAGGGGGCTGCTTGACAGTATTAGTGTTCTGCAAAAAGGGTAACTTTGCCTTCAAATAACGGCGCTGACAGAAAACGAGGACCAATATGAACCCAATGTATATATGTCAGCTCAGTTTATGAAGTACTTCCATTCCATGTTTGGAAATATGGAGAGAGGGTCCAATGAACATGATATGAACACTAATTACCAAAAAGGAAATTTGATGAAAATGAAAGATAGGAAGATAGAGGGATGCAAAAAAAAAAATATGACAAATGCTAGACGTCTAACATGATTCCTGGTACAAAAAATAAAAAAGACTGCAGATAGGGAGATAAATTCATTAATGCAAGCAAATTAAAACATGAGATAAGAGAATATCAAAAAGGTAAAGACCATATACATGCATATTGATGACACTGGAAAAACTGTAAGGTTCGGGAAGTGAATCGCAGAGAAGAAACAAAACCTTAACACTGACCACATAGGCAAACTGATGAAGAAGCACGACCTACAAACTATCTACAGACCCACAAAGAAAATCCAACAAATGCTACGGTCAGCGAAGGACAAGAGGAATCCTCTCTCCTCTGCAGGAGTCTACCGGATACTATGCAGATGTGGACAAGTCTACAGAGGGACCACCAAACGCAGCATTGCCAAACAAGAGTCAAAGAACATGAAAGGCACTGCAGACTCACTCAACCACAGAAGTCAGCCATAGCAGAGCACTTGATGAACCAGCCTGGACACAGGATATTATTTGAGAACACAGAAATGCTTGACCACTCCAAGAACTATCATGTCAGACTACACAGAGATGCCATTGAAATCCACAAGCATGTGGACAACTTCAACAGAAAGGAAGAAACCATGAAAATGAACAAAATCTGGCTACCAGTATTAAAAAACTCTAAAATCAAAACAGTAGATGGGAACCAACACTCTGAGGGCAGAGGGCAGCTAATGACTGAACAAAGGATGCCCCCAGGCAAGAGACAAAACCTTTCCAACGCTAATTAGGGTGATTAACTGAAACATTAATGCTGGCTTCCCAGTGACAAAGGACACTTGCCACACCCTGGACTCTCCACAGATATATATATTCTTTCCTTTCCTTACTTAGTTTATCCATACCTCACAACCTCTGAGGATGCCTGCCATAGATGTGGGCGAAACATCAGGAGAGAATACTTCTGGGACATGGCCACACAGCCCAAAAGACATACAACAACCCTGTGATCCCATCCATGAAAGCCTTCGACAACACAAAACCTTAACAGTTTTTCTTTCAACACAGAAATCTAAGCCTGTCCCATATTTTCCAATTCAAGTTAAGAACCTAGATTCACCAGGTAAGTATTAGAGCTGGTAAAAAGTTACAAAAGACACACATAGCGTATCTGTGTAATGACCAATTATGACTAACCTACTTTTGGATATATATATTTGCTTTTCTCCATAAAGCAATGGAAACTGATATCACAAAAAGGGACTTGGTCATAATTACCCTTCTAAGTTCAGGAAATCACAGAAGAGACATTTAAACTCAAGCAAATAAAAACCACGCCTAACATTTGAAAGTGCATTATGCAAGTGAGAGCGCTGCAACACTCCACTGCTAAACAGAAGCAAAAATAAAAATATTTTTTTTCTAAAAGCAGCCTTCATCCGGAGCAGCTGTTCTGCAGATGGGCAGCGTAGATGCAAAGGGCCTTTCAAAAGCCTCAAATAAAAAAGTGGGCGAGGAAAGGAGGAAAGATCCTGCCTTACAGTTCTTGGCAACATCTGGTCACAAAAATCCTGGAGACGAGAAAAGATCACAAGCAAACGTATTCCGGAAAAGATGGTCCTCTTATGTCCACCGCATATGCCTGCCCCATGTTTGTATCCTTGCTACTCCTTCTCTTTCCCTTCTGTTTCTTCCCTTTATGAGTGTATTTTGAAAGAGTCAATTAAAACATTAAACACAGAGACAGGATGCAAACCCTTGACTTTTTCATCCTTGCATATGGAGACCAATTATCATTACGGCCCGTTCTGTCCCTGCCGCAGGAGAAAAGGAACATCCCACTGCAATATTCTTACCACATTAGAAAGCCCTGAAGTGTTGCGGAGGAATTATTCTGGATAGTGTTTTGTGTGGGAAAATGTTTTTTGTATACACATCAAAGGGTTTCTTATTCAGAAAACAGTTTCTTTGTGCAAGTAACTTTCTGCAGAGAAAATTAATTGCTGTATAAAACCTCTGTATTTTTCCTCCACAACATTTGACAATTTCAAAAGACTAAATTGTGCACGTTTCCTATAGTTCTGTTATTATTCCATAAGGATTTCCTGGTTGCCGGAACTATGGGAATGCATAGTCGGCACTCTACATTTGAGGAATTTACTTTTTTGAAGATTTGTTTATTCGCAGATTGGAGTTAATCTCTAGGAATCTGTAGGTATCTGTAGGTTCTCCAGTGTGACCTCAACTAAAAATTGATCACAGATTTCTAGGGAGGTGTCTTCTCTGATAAAACAAATAGCAATTATTTCATTTGTGGCCTTTCACTTCTGCCCAAAAACTTAAAAATAAAACACAGTGTTGCAAATACAGGTACATTTGCTCTGTCAAAGCTGGAAGGTAGCAGATCCTATCAATGCAGATCTTGTAAACCCGTGGTTCCCAACCTGTGGTCCATGGACCACCAGTGGTACCAAGAACTAAGATATGGTCCACGGCCTCAACGTTACTACACCGTTCCAACGAAAGTGACTGGTCTCGCAAAACCCAAGGCAATGGGGATGTCCAGACAACAATGCGACAACAAGCCTCCTGACTATTGCTTCTCCTCCTCTGCCTCCTTCCCCCTGAGTAGAGCTGTTTCATGTGGCACCTAGAAGTGGGGGCACCTCTGTGTCTTCATTTTTAGGTCTATTCCTGGCGTTATTTGGGGTGCTGATTCAGAAAATTGCACTGGCTAGACCACATCAGCTCTAGATTATTAAATATGTTTTTATGTGGGCAAGTAAATGGTGACTACTGGATGGCATATGTTCTGTATCAGAAACTAGAGATGAGGTGGTCTATCCAATGCAATTTTCTGAATCAGCAGCCCAAATAACCAAACCAAATTTAAAGTTGACCAAAAACTGATTTGTAACCCTTTTGGTACTAATGTTGGAGAGTGTTCCCTGGTCAAAGTGGTTCCTGGTCAAAAAAAAAAAGGTTGGGAACCACTGCTATAAATTGTATTTTTTCCAAAGATGAGATCACTTATCATCCTGTGCAGTATCTACTCGGGTTTGGTCCAGGACTCTCTGCTGATCCCAAAAGCCATGGATGCTTAAGTCCTATTATATACAATGGCACAGTAAAATGGTGCCCTTACATAAAATGGCAAGAGTAAGTTTTGCCTTTTAGAAGGGTTGGAGCTGAGAGTAATTTGGGTCTCTCTCTCTCTCTCTCTCTCTCTCTCTCTCTCTCTCTCTCTCTCTCTCTCTCTCTCTCTCTATATATATATATATATATATATATATATATATATATATATATATTTTTTCAAACTATGAACAGCCAAATCTCTGAGAGTAGAATCTATGGATACAGATGGTTGAATGTTACCACAGTTTTGCAGAATCCAGCCTCCCCGATATCACTATCACAGCTGAGCTAAGAAAACTGCATGAAGAAGAAAAAATAATTTACCTTTGGCAAGTTGGCACAGATGTCTATGCTACTGACATTTTACTCATAATTATTCATGCATTATTAATATTGCCTAGCTCTTTGAAAAATCAAGGGAGAGATCGGGAGAAGGAGGAGTCTTGCGAAGAAAGACTGAACTGGGAAAACAGGTGGGGGGATGCAGAGCAAGACGGAAAGTATCTCCGAGCTCCTTCTCTCCTTCCCAGAAAAACTGCATTTTGCGATCCATAACAGTGCCACCCTGGCAGGCATTCTGGGAGTTGCAATCTTAAAAGGGAATATTTCTAACCTAGAGGCAAACTGTGCCAAAGCCCATGTGGCAGGGGACCAGGGCTCAGAGGAAGGAACTCAGCGAAGGATTCTCAGTGGATCCAGCTAGTATTTGCACCAAGCTCTGAAACTGTCATCTCCAAAGATGACGTGTGCCTCTGATTCCTCCTGAAGCCAACAACGTCAGATTTTGCCTGCAGCCCAGGCTGACTAATCTGTTCTTATGGGCCCTTGTCAACATCCATCCATGGTCCTTGTATCCTCTTCCAAGTCCTTCTTTCCTCTTCTCTCCAGTTCTGGGCTTTGCAAATACATACTCTCCCACTTACACTGGGGAATGATGGATCAGAGGAGGATCCCTAACAAAAGGGCCAAAAGCAATAGGAAACAACTATCACAATGCTCCAACAAGGTCAGATTGTTGGTCAGATCTGACTTTGGCATCAACTAAAACTAGCTGTAGGTAAGAAAAGGTTGAGACTGTTTTTTGATAAAAGCTTTGGCCCACTAGTCCCCGTCACTGGCAACTCACAAGTCAAAGATATTCCTGTGTATGTTGGATTCCAAAGAACTGTGAGACCCCACATATCTGTGAGAAGTACATTCTTGGCCAGGTCATGGTTACCTGAAGATGTAGATATGACTCTAAGTTATATCTAGAAAACCTAGAGATTCCTAGAAAGGTATTGGCTACATAGCCACACTTTCTACAATCATGGTCTACAGCAGGCTTTCACAATATGTGGCCCTCCACGTGTTTTGGACTTTAGCTCCCTGACCATTGAACATGCTTACTAGGACTTCTGGAAGTTGGAGTCCCAAGCACCTGGAGGGCCACAGGTCTACAAAATAAAATAAAAAAACTTCAGAGTGGATCAATTTTCACAACAAAGTAACTAGTCTCGATTTCAGATCACAAAGGGCTGGATTGAATCTCATCTTGACATTACCTTTCCAAGATTGTAATTAATGATTTCTCAAAAAGGAAATGGGTTTCTAAGCCATACATGAGTCTGTCTGGCTTTGAGGTCAGATCCTGCAGAAATCTAACCCCTTGAGAACTTCATCCATCCCTATGGCTCTTGCGATCCAATGTATATACTTCAAACTGGAGACAGCAAGGATTTAATTTGAGGATTTATATATGCAAAGTTTGGGTTCCAGTCGCTGGACTATCAATCCTCCACCGCAGTGAGAATCTTGGGGAAGGGGCCTTATTTTTTAATGTCTGCAAAGCATTACTAGGACAATATTTCAGGTAACAAGACAGATGTTTATTAAAAAAATTGGGTTGTTGTGTGTTTCCGGGCAGTATGGCCATGTTCCGGAACTGCACGGCAAACACACAACAACCCTGTGATCCCGGCCATGAAAGCCTCCGACAACACATATAAAAATTGGTCTTCCAGTGTAAACAGAAACTATTCAAAGAGGGACAAAATGAGCTTAGCATGAAATTGGTCAGTCAGAGAAGACCATTACTAGACAGAGCAATGTTCTGAATTGGTTTAAAAGATGCTTCGTTATATTTATCCTCAACTTCAAAAAAGCAGATGTTTGGGACAGACAAAAACAAAATAGTCAAAACATTTCAAAGCTAAATTCACATCTTTGTCTCATTAAAAAGAAAAAACCTGCCACCGTGGAGTACATTCTTAGAAACTACTTTTATGATGTGGCATAGTTTGCCCGGCTAAAGGCCTTTTGTGATCCCCAAATATGCTTATTTAGTAGGCTCAGAAACAGCCTCAAAAAACCCCACCAGACCATTTGCTGTTTCATATCAGGTGATTGAGAGCATTTGTTCTTAAGCGTTCTCATTCATTCCAAATGCAGAAGAATATTCACCAAGCTGTCGCTGGCACATCAGACCACAACTCATTTTCCTTTCAAACAAAGATAATGTGTTACGGACTCAAACGTTTCCCATCGTCACCCAGAATATGAGAACAAAATTTATGAGGAGAACTCCTGCAGACTGTAAAACCATGTGTCTAGAGGAAATGGTGCTTTTAACATATGGCGTCCCTATGTGCGCGCCTCATTTGCAGCTGTAATCTAATCCTCATTTTTGCTTTTACCTGCAGTGACGACGAGGACAAAGTCTAGCAATAGCCTAATTGATTGAAACAATAGATTTTTCACTCACTTGGCTGGTGTGACACTGTAGAGAACTGGGCGCATCAGTTACGCATTACAAATAATGGCATTAATTATTCATTATTATTAATAGTGACCATAAAGTGAAGTACCTTACAATACATTGAAGGTAGTCAAACTGATCTGCCAGCTGTTTGTGCTAGTTGTACATGGTGGCCACAAATTCTAAGAGAAAATGATACGACCTTCTCTTGCTGATCTGCATGGCTGTGTCAATCATTGTCGCTCCGAGCTTGGTATCCACGAGATTCCCCCTGCCCTTTGTTGTTGTTATATACCTTCAGGTCATTTTTGACTTAAGGCAACAACAAAAGCTGCCTTGATACTGAATCAGTGTACAAATACCGTATTTCATTGCATAACATTCGCCACTGCGTAATAGTCGCAGCCCCTTTTTGGGGATGCCAAAAATGCTATTACAGTGTTCCCTCACTTATCGCTGGGGTTAGGTTCCAGGACCACCCGCAATAAGTGAAAATCCACAAAGTAGGGACACTATATTTATTTTAATATTTATACATTATTTTAGTAGTTATACACTATTTTAAGTCTTTATCAACCAATCGTGTGTTGATAAATCACCTCCTTCTCCTCCTATTGCTGCTTGGGCTCCTTTTCTCTCCCTTTGGCTTCTCCTTCCTCCCTTCCTCAGGCTGTAAATTGTAATTTTTTATGATTTATAATAGTCTTTTAGAAATAGCAAATCCGCAAAAAGTGAACCGCGAAGTAGTGAGGGAACACGGTATTTATTTTCCTCACATAATAGTCTCATCTGCAGTTGATGGGTGTGACTACTATGCAAGGGGGCAGCTTTCCATAGCTCAGGAGGGACAGGCAATCGGGTGCAAGTGCACCTGTCAGTGAGAACTGCAGGTCCTTCCTTGGTTGGCGACAGCTGAGGGAGGCCTTGCAGTTCTCTCCAGCAGGCGCATGGGCAGGTGAGCCTTTACCTGTTCACACACCTGTTGGAAGGAGCTACAAGGCCTTGAGTCCCCTCGGGTGAGAAAGGCTGGGTAAAAATGCTGTAAATAAATAAATAAGGGCCCTCTCCGATGAACACAGAAAATACTTCTCCAGCATTTCTAGCTCCAAAGGATGCTACCAGAAAACCATGGTGGAAGACTTAGAAAATCCTTAGAGAATATGTATGTTTTTGGAGGACCGTAAGTGAAACTGTGGAGACCGGCCCCACAGATTCAAGGGTCATTCTTCAATATTGTTCCTCAGATAGTTGTGGGATTTTGAGAATAACAATAATAATAACGATAATGATAATAGACTCCCCCATGGGATCACCACATTCATTTGTGTCTTGACATTCAGTGGTTGGTGCTAGGAGCTGATCCTAAATAAACAATCCTGGTGATATTGTTGTTGTTCATCACTCAGTCGTTTCCGACTATTCGTGACCCCATGGACCAGTCCAGGCCAGAGCTCCCTGTCGGCCATAGCCACCCCCAGTTCCTTCAAGGTCAAGCCAGTCACTTCAAGGATACCATCCATCCATCTCACCCTTGGTTGGTTTCTCTTCCTTTTTCCTTCCATTTTCCCCAGCATCATGATCTTTTCCAAGCTTTCCTGTCTCCTCATGATGTGGCCAAAATACTTCAGTTTTGCCTCTAATATCCTTCCCTCCAGTGAGCAGCCATTGGGCATTATTTCCTGGAAGATAGGCTGGTTGGATCTTCTTGCCAAGGCCCAAGGCGCTCTCAAGATTTTCCTCCAGCATCAAAGTTCAAAAGCGTCTCTCTTCCTTCCTTTGCTCAGCCTTCCTTATGGTCCAACTCTCGCATCCATAGGTTACTGTGGGGAATACCATTGCTTTCACTATGTGGAGCTTCTTTGCCAGTGTGATGTGTCTGTTTTTCACTATTTTATCGAGGTTGGTCATTGCTCTCCTCCCAAGAAGTGAACATCTTCTGATTTCCTGGCTGCAGTTTGCGTCTGCAGTGATCTTTGTGCCTAGAAATATAAAGTCTGTCACTACCTCCACGTTTTCTCCCTCTTTTTGCCAGTTATCAATCAGTCTGGTGATGAGCCTGTTAATGTGGGATTTGTGTATTGGTAGTGTTTAAATGCAATTTGTGTCTTGTCAGTATTGCATACTGATTGCATCATCCAGAGTGTAATATAGTCTGGAAAGAGTTAATTACTGAGAAGCTGTGATGACCTTGATGTGTGGCTGGAACTGAGGAGTGTCCAGACACAAGTGTGTATGCATTACTGATTACATCAGTTCAGTTGAATGCTGTCTGCCTAGATGGTAAGTCCTGTGTCTATTGTCTGCAAGTCTGTTTGTCTTGTACAGTAAAACTTTGTATATAGTTTTACTAAAGCCTCGGGATGTCTATTCGTGCTGCGTTCCTCTGAATCCATCCAACTGCTGCTGCGCTGTGTAAATTACTCTGACAGAGCCCTAGCCATATATTTGGGTTACTAGTTAGAGGAGCACCATAGCATGAACTTTCACACAACTGTCACGACCCAGGCGGCAGAGGCACCAATAACCATACACAGAGGCCAGAATCTAACTAATATCTTTATTGAAGGAATATATAAAGTTAATAAAAACAGGTATAGAAAATAGTCCAGAATTAGACCCTTCAGGAAAGGTCAGAATTAGTCCAAAAAAGCAATGTCCAATAAAAAATATTAAGGTCCAAAGTTGTAATCCAATAACCGAAACACTCACTTTGCCAAGCAAAGTGAGGGGAGATGACAAGGTCCTTAGTCCATAAAACTTGAGCGTGGCTAGGAAATAACTTGATACTTGAAACAAGGCTTGAACGTGGAACAAGGTAACTAAGAACAAGAACAAGGTCCGTGGAATAACTTGGTAAAATCCGTGAAACAAGGCAAGGATTAGTCCTGGGAAACAAGGCAAAGTCCGTAGGTAAACAAAGGCTGGGAAGCAAGGCGAAGGCTGGATAGCAAGGCAAGGCTTGAGCTGAAGCGAGGCTTGAATCGGAGCGCGCTGTCCAGACACAACTCGCTCCGTAGGCTGACGAATTGACTCCGCGAAGTTGCTACGCGGGCAAAACACCTATATAGAGTCCAACTTTCTCACCAAAGCGGTTCTCTGGGAATCAGAAACGAAAGCTAAACTCTGAGACCAGATGTTAAACTCCTTAAGGATTCTCACGAGAACCAATGTTAATTGGCAACATTCTTAGCTGCTATCCTCGCACTCCTGCGCGAAGCTGAATCCAAACTTCTCTGTTGTTTACAAAACTCCCGGCGCAAGAACACGGGAGAAGTAGGCTCTGGGGTTGTTTGACATACTTCTGGGGCACAACTTTCTTGCAGGTGCAAGGTTTCCAGATCTGCCTGGGAAGGATCTGGCTGAGAGGAATCCAGTTCAGACTGGGAAGGTAAAAAACCCAAGTTTTCATCTTCATCAGGGATTACAATGTCCTGAGCAGGACTACAAGGCCCATGGTTCATCACACTATCCCCCTCCTCAGGGCCCCTCCCAAACTGGGGTCCTCTCCCCGAGGCGCGAGGTCGCGGTTTGGTGGGATAGGTCAGATGGAAGCGACGGGTTAGATCAGGAGCATGGACTGTGGAGGCGTCTTCCCAAGAGCGTTCCTCAGGCCCAAAACCCACCCAGTCAATGAGATATTGTAGGCGGCGGCGATGAAAGCGAGAATCCAAAATGTCCTCAACCTCGAACTCCTCCTCCCCATTCCTCAAAACAGGAGGGGGGGCCGGTTGGTCTGTATCAGGACGCACACCATCCGCCGGAAGGAGCAGGGAACGGTGAAACACTGGGTGAATGCGCATTGAACGCGGAAGTTGGAGTTTGAAAGTCACGGGGTTTAATTGCGCCACCACTGGATAGGGGCCAATGAAGCGGGCATCTAACTTCCGGCATGGGCGGTGGGAGGGCAGAAAGCGAGTGGACAGAAAAACCCGATCTCCTACCTTGATTTCGGGGCCCGGCTGGCGGTGTTTGTCAGCGTGGCGTTTATAGTCCTCCTTGGCTTGGTCCAGTTGCTGGAGCAAAAGTTGTTGCACCGCTGTGAGTTCCTGCAGCCAATCCTCTGCTGCGGGAACTTCTGAAGTTTCAATGACAGGGGGAAAGAAACGTGGATGGAAACCGTAGTTTGCAAAGAACGGCGTTTCTTTTGTAGAAGCTTGAACTCCATTATTGTAGGCAAACTCAGACAGTGGTAACAGAGAAGCCCAATTGTCCTGTTGGTAGTTTACATAACAGCGAAGATACTGCTCCAAAGTGGCATTGGTGCGCTCCGTTTGCCCATCTGTTTGGGGATGATGAGCTGAAGATAAGCGAGAGTCTATGCCCAGTAGTTTTTGTAGTGCCTTCCAAAAACGAGAGGTGAATTGAGATCCACGGTCTGTGACTAAACTCTTGGGCAATCCATGTAGTCTGAAAACATGCTGAAGAAATAGATCCGCAGTTTCTTTGGCCGTGGGGAGGCCTTCGCAGGGAATGAAATGGGCTAACTTGGTGAATAGGTCCACCACCACTAAGATCGTGGTGAATCCACAGGAAGGTGGTAGGTCAGTGATGAAATCCGCGGAAATTATTTCCCATGGGCGAGATGGGGTAGGAAGGGGGTGCAAAAGCCCTGAGGGCTTCTCCCTTCGTATCTTGGAGCGCTGGCATACTGGGCAGGTGTTGACATATTTTTCCACATCCTTGCGGATCTTGGGCCACCAAAATTCTCTTAGGATCAAATGCATGGTTTTAAATAGTCCGAAGTGTCCTGCTGGTTTGCAGTCATGACACAGACGAAGCGCTTTTTCCCTGCCCGGTCCGGGTGGGATATAAACATGATTTCTATAGCAGAGCAGCCCATCTTTAAGCGAAAAGGGAAAATGCAGACCTTGGCGAAGTTGGTCCTGCGCCCAGGCATCTGCTTGCTGACTAGCCCTGATTTCTTGAGCACAGATGGGTCCTGGAGTAGGGGAAGTTGAACCAATGGGACTGGATTTGGTGTTCCCCACTGTGAGCGTGGCAAAGTTCTCAGGTTGTAGCAGTTGGGATTCAAAGGTCTCCTTGCGTCCTGCAGCGTATTCCGGTTTACGTGACAGGGCGTCTGCTTGCTTGGTTTGAGCTGGGGTCACATAATGGATCTGGAAGTTGAAACGTTCAAAGAATAAAGCCCAACGTTGCTGCCTCTGATTTAATTTGCGGGCAGTTCTTAGATGTTCTAGATTACGATGATCAGTGTGGACTTCAATGGGGAATTTGGCCCCTTCTAGCCAATGTCTCCAAGTTTCAAAGGCTGCCTTTATGGCCAGTAGTTCTTTTTCCCAAATGGTGTAATTCCTCTCTGGTGTGGTTAGTTGACGAGAATAAAAGGCACAGGGGTGGAGGTGATCTCCCACCGGTTGTAAGAGTACAGCCCCAATTGCCACATCAGAGGCGTCCGCTTGCACCACAAAAGGGGTTCCAGGATTTGGGTGCTGTAGAATTGGCTGGGAGGTGAATAGTTTCTTCAGTTGCTGGAACCCTTTCTCTGCTTGATCAGTCCAGCGGAAAGGCTGCTTTCCACGGATGCAGCTAGTGATGGGGTCGGACCAGCGGGCAAAATCTGGAATGAACTTGCGGTAGTAGTTCGCGAACCCCAAGAAACGCTGCACCTCTTTCTTGTTAGTTGGCGCCCGCCATTCCAACACTGCTGAAACTTTGGCTGGATCCATGGAAAGCCCTAGAGGCGAGATGCGGTAGCCAAGGAAATCTACCTCTTGTAGATCAAAAGCGCATTTTTCTAGCTTGGCATAAAGTCCATGATCCCGCAGTCGTTGCAACACCATTTTGACGTGGTTCTCATGTTCTGATTGTGATCTGGAAAACACCAAAAAATCGTCCAGGTAGATTATCAAGAATCTGTCTAGATAGTCCTGAAAAATATCGTTGACAAAATGCTGGAACGTTGCGGGAGCTCCGCATAAACCGAAATTCATAACTCGGGACTCGAATAATCCGAATTTAGTCTGGAAGGCGGTCTTCCACTCGTCCCCTTCTCTGATGCGAACTAGATTATAAGCCCCCCGAAGATCCAGCTTGGTGTAGACCTTGGCTCCTCGAAGTCGGTCCAGTAGATCCGAGATTAAGGGCAGGGGATAGCTGTTCCGCTTGGTGATATTGTTCAATGCTCTGTAGTCCACCACCAAGCGTAATTCCCCTGACTTCTTCTTCACAAACATCACTGGGGAGGCGGCTGGGGATTGAGAGGGTCTGATGAACCCCTTGCGAAGGTTTGTCTCTAAGAATTCCCTGAGAGCTTCTTGCTCTGGTTCAGTCAGGGAGTAGAGATGCCCTCGCGGGATCGGGGCCCCCTCCACCAAGTCAATGGCACAGTCATAAGGTCTATGTGGGGGTAATTTTTCGGCTTCTTTCTCATTGAATACATCCCAATACTCGGAGTACTTCTTTGGCAAGGTGATGATGGGCTCGGAGTCGGTGGCATGGCATACCTTGGCTACGAGGCAATGGTTTTGGCAGTACGGTGAAGCAAACTGCAGTTCTCTGTTGGACCAGGAGATGTTAGGGTCGTGGAGTGTCAGCCATGGAATTCCCAAAATCACAGGGAAATGGGGAACCTCGGTAACAAAGAAGGAAATCTCTTCCATATGTTCCCTTATCCACATCCTGGTGGGTTCCGACCACTGGCTTACGGGGCCCGTCTTGAGGGGACGGCCGTCTATGGCTTGCACCACACGGGCATTCTTGAAATCATGATATTGTAATCCCAGAGAGTCGGCATACTCTCTATCGATGAAATTGTTGGTAGCTCCAGAGTCTATCATGGCGTGGATCATGACGGGTCCCCTTTTTGCTGACCATAATGTGACCACGAGAAGGAACAGGACCCCGGTTGGCGGCTCTTGGATGGATTTTTTGACCGGGTTGGCGAGCCTCTCTACACCCGGTCGTTGGCTTCCCCCGCCGGCTGTGTGCCAGTCGGCTCAGACGCCTTCGACTCCGTGGAGGACGCCGCCGCAAGACGGGCGGCAGGCTTCCCTTTGGCTGGGCACTCTCTGGCGAAGTGGCCCCCGTTCCCGCAGTACCAGCAGAGGTTCAAGCGTTGACGACGGGCCTTCTCGGCGGCATCTAGTCTGGGACGCACATTGCCCAACTGCATCGGCACCTCCTCGCCTCCTCTGGGGTATGGGGTTGGCGGCGGGGGTCTCCACACCGGACGTGGCTGAACACTGGCGGGAGCGGGGGGTTTTGCCCCGGCTCTACCGCCCTGGCCTCGAACCCATTGTTTCCTGTTGGCAATCATGACTTCAGCCCGTAAACATTGATCAATGAGTGCCTCGAGGGTCTGGGGAGGATCCACCTTGGAGATTTCTTCCAGCATTTCAATGTTGAGACCCTCCCGAAATTGTCCTCTGAGGGCTACATCGTTCCAGCCGGTGTTGTGGGCCAGCACGCGGAACTCGGCTATGTACTGAGACATGGGTCTGTCTCCTTGAAGGAGGCGCCGGAGTTTGTGACCGGCTGCCTCCAAATTGTCCTCGATTCCCCAGGTCTCCTTAAGGTGATCCAAGAAGCGTTGTGCTGAACTTAGGTGGGGGGAGGCTTGATCAAACAGGGCCGTCGCCCAGCTAGCCGCTGGTCCGTCTAGAAGACTGTAGACCCACGCCACCTTGATGTCTTCTTGGGGAAACTCGGCATCACGGGCCTCTAGATAAGCTTGACATTGGCGGCGGAAAACATGAACCTTAGCAGCTTCTCCAGAAAACTTGGTAGGCAACGCCATGGCCGGGAGGCGAACTCCGCGCTCCCTCAACCCTTTTATTTCTCCATCCTGCGCGTTGAGTCTGTCACGGATGCGGTCCACTTCGTCCTTGCTGATGGTGTAGCTGAGCGGCTGTCCAGCCGGCGCGGCTCCGGTAGACATCCTGGCCTCGGTTAGTTGGTGCTTATGGGTGGCGGAGTCAAACTGTCACGACCCAGGCGGCAGAGGCACCAATAACCATACACAGAGGCCAGAATCTAACTAATATCTTTATTGAAGGAATATATAAAGTTAATAAAAACAGGTATAGAAAATAGTCCAGAATTAGACCCTTCAGGAAAGGTCAGAATTAGTCCAAAAAAGCAATGTCCAATAAAAAATATTAAGGTCCAAAGTTGTAATCCAATAACCGAAACACTCACTTTGCCAAGCAAAGTGAGGGGAGATGACAAGGTCCTTAGTCCATAAAACTTGAGCGTGGCTAGGAAATAACTTGATACTTGAAACAAGGCTTGAACGTGGAACAAGGTAACTAAGAACAAGAACAAGGTCCGTGGAATAACTTGGTAAAATCCGTGAAACAAGGCAAGGATTAGTCCTGGGAAACAAGGCAAAGTCCGTAGGTAAACAAAGGCTGGGAAGCAAGGCGAAGGCTGGATAGCAAGGCAAGGCTTGAGCTGAAGCGAGGCTTGAATCGGAGCGCGCTGTCCAGACACAACTCGCTCCGTAGGCTGACGAATTGACTCCGCGAAGTTGCTACGCGGGCAAAACACCTATATAGAGTCCAACTTTCTCACCAAAGCGGTTCTCTGGGAATCAGAAACGAAAGCTAAACTCTGAGACCAGATGTTAAACTCCTTAAGGATTCTCACGAGAACCAATGTTAATTGGCAACATTCTTAGCTGCTATCCTCGCACTCCTGCGCGAAGCTGAATCCAAACTTCTCTGTTGTTTACAAAACTCCCGGCGCAAGAACACGGGAGAAGTAGGCTCTGGGGTTGTTTGACATACTTCTGGGGCACAACTTTCTTGCAGGTGCAAGGTTTCCAGATCTGCCTGGGAAGGATCTGGCTGAGAGGAATCCAGTTCAGACTGGGAAGGTAAAAAACCCAAGTTTTCATCTTCATCAGGGATTACAATGTCCTGAGCAGGACTACAAGGCCCATGGTTCATCACACAACCCTCTGAAAAATAACCCCAACCCCATCTTCCTACAGCACCAACAGTTCAAAGGACCTTCGTCAGATAATCGAATTATAATAAGCCAACCATGTCAGGGGATGATGGGTAGCAGAGTGTAATCCAAAAATTCATCATCTCGGTCTTCACCTCCTTCTCCAGACTGTCTCCCCGTGTGGAAAAACAGCACTGGACAAACACACTCCAGCAGACGAGGGTTCGGTTGGAAATCCAACGGCAATATATCTTTATTTACATGACTATATACAAACAGAACAAATCAGTCCTTCCTCCATGAGTGCTCTTGCCGAAGCGACTCATGCACACACACAGACTGCCACTACTGCTCACAAGAAACTCCTCTGCATTCCACAGGACAAGAAAGAAAGTCCCGGTCAAAACAAACTTGACCCCATTGGTCCTGTGATATGTCAATCATAGCAGACTCTCATTAACTCCATAACTGCTGAAATGCCTTGCCAAAAAACTAACACATAAGGCATTTCTAATAACCCAGATTGATTTTAACATTTCACAATACACAATACCCTGACAAACCAAACACCAAGTTCACTTCTGTTGACTAGCTAAGGGAAAAGCTTGGTTCCATGTCCCCTTTAAGATGCTTCCCATTCATGCAATTCATACTCTGTGAGCATATTGGCTGCGGGAACTGTCACGTAAACCGGCAGAAATAGGTGGCATCTGTGACAATACGAGGTTGCCATGTTGCTATGGCTCTTTCGCACACTTCTCTCCCCGCTTCCACCGTCTCGGAGCACCAGCAAGCAAATAAACAGGTGCCTCTTTGCAAACACACCACTCCCTTTTCTGCACAAGCAGAAAGCTTCATTCACCTGCAAACAGCTTTGTTATTATTAGCACGCAAAGAAAAACAACCAGTCGACAGCCAAGGTTCCTTTGCTCTGGCTGCTTGGCTTAGCGCAGCCTTCCGCAACAGATTGCCCTCCAGATGCAATCGACTACAACTCCCATCGTCCCACAGGAATGCGGATTCAGCTGAACCAGTTTTGACAAGCAGGGATTTTTGTCTCTGCAAAACAGCAAAAGCCTTAGAAACAAGCAGCCAGCTTCAAGGGGAGTGGAAGGGAGGAGGGGGGGAAATGTGTCAAAAGATCTCCAGAGCCGTGAAACCAAGTAAGGGCAAAACTGCTCTCGGAGAACAAGGCCACCCTCGTCTGAATTGGGGAGGGAGAGCGGAGCAGGGAGATGGAGGAATGAATCACCCTTTGAGAGCATTAGCCGCTTTGGCTTTGCAATTTCAATCAAGTGTTGAGAGCAACAGGAGAGGAAGAAGATGAAAGCCTTCCACCCGAGTGGGGTCCCCCCACCGCCTCCTTTGTCCTTTTATCGATTATGGAAAGCCTGCGGAGCTGATTAGCTTTGATGATGATGAAAAATAAAAAAGCAGAGAAAGCAGGAGGCGGACGAGCTCTCTTGGGGAGATTTCGCCCGGATCTTTGCTCAGAGAAAACCGTTCTGAAAAATGCCACTCGTGGCAGCTAAACAAAAAGGAGAGCCCTCCACTTTCTTTAAACCCACTGGTCAGGGTGAAATAAATAATAGAGCAAAGCAGGAGGCAATCAGAACCTTTCTTGATGTGCTTTAAGTTGTGTTTCAATTACTCTTCTTTCTCTCACTATTGGCTTTGACTGGAAATTTATGAGGGATGAATGAAAAGTAATGCCTCCACCTTCATAACTCCTCAATAGATGACAGTACTGGTCTGCGGCAGGTCCTGGCTTGTTCAGTAGACTCTCCTCTACAGTTCCATTTGGCGGGAAGCCTTAGCATTGAATATTTGTGTTGTTAAAGTGCAAAGTATGCAACCCTGCGCAGATGGTTCCATTTGGTGGGAAGCCTTAGCATTGAACGGTTGTGTTGTTAAAGGGCGAAGTATGCAACCCTGCGCAGATGGTTCCATTTGGCGGGAAGACTTAGCATTGAACGGTTGTGTTGTTAAAGTGCGAAGTATGGAACCCTGTGCAGACGGTCGGTCACCGAGTTTTACAAGCAAAAGGTGGACAGATTGATTCCGGACGATTGTCATATCACTCAGAGAGAAATTTCAAGCATAATCGGCATTTCACAGGAACGTATGGGTCACATTATTGCTCTGCTTGGTTATCGGAAGATCTGTGCATGACGGGTATTGTGAGACACTGTTTGCGGAAACAGAGTGTCAACTTCTTCTGTGACAGCTTCAGAAAATCTGTTCATAGTTGGCAGAAATGTATCCAATTGTCTGGTGATGATGTGGAAAAATGAATAGTGGTAGTTAAAGGGCACATTCTAAGGATTATTTCTGCATTTGGTTTATTAAAATATTTCCATCCAAACCCAAGTAATGAAGGTGGAGGCATAACTTTTCATTCAACCCTCATAGTATGAAGACACCATGGTTTCTGGCAACAGCAAAGCATGCTAAGCCACATACACTGCCCCAGAAAGTACTACCTCCTTTCAACCAGACAAGTGCAAGCAAACCACTATCTTCTCTCAAGGTTCAGCAGCACATCTCAGGGAAATTGGTACAAACTAAGAAAGATGAAAAACAATGATCTGCACAGACACTCTGAGTCACAGCCATCCTATTTCCCATCTCTATATGTATGGTTGTGAAAGCTGGACAATGAAGAAAGCAGCTAGGAAGAAAATCAACTCATCTGAGTGTAGTACTGGAGAAGACTGCTATATGATTCTAGGCAGCATCAACAGGACTGAGAATCCTATTTTCCCTATTAGTTATCTAGTCACAGCCATACAACCAGTGAGAGGTCTCCAAGAGACTCAGTCTTCAACTCAGGTCTTGGATGCTCAAGATTCCATGACTGTGGATAACTTGACATGCACTTACATGACTGTGGATAACTTGACATGCACTTACATGACTGTGGATAACTTGACATGCACCCGTAACATACACTTTGTTGAACTTCATCAGGCTTTCCAACAAGGTGCATAATTTCATGTTATGTCCACATGCAACATCCTCAGCTGGAACATTTTGGTTCCTAGGGATAGTTCAGGCTGCCAAATCTCATTTTTCTGACTTTTTGGTGGTCCATGGCAAGCATTTCCTCCAGCCCATTTGCGTTTAGTTTATTCTGTTTCAGTCAGTGTCCCTCAGTGTGAAGCTTTCACAACCATATGGAGAAATATTGGGCCCGGGCTGTGGCGCAGGCGGGAGAGCAAGCCAGCTGCAACCAGCTGCAATGAATCACTCTGACCAGGAGGTTATGAGTTCGAGGCCCGCTTGGAGCCTATGTTTGTCTTGTCTTTGTTCTATGTTAAAAGGCATTGAATGTTTGCCTATATGTGATCCGCCCTGAGTCCCCTTCGGGGTGAGAAGGGCGGAATATAAATGCTGTAAATAATAATAATAATAAATATGAAATTCTGCCTTGTGGGTTCTGGGCCCACTTTTCCTGGTGCCCCTCATCCTCCTGCAAGTATCTTTTGGTACTTTCCCAGATTCTGGTACATGTTTTTCAAGCTGTTCCAAAAGAATAGTTACAGCAATTTAATCCTATTACAGTTGTCATGGTTCCATCCTACAGAATTCTCAGATTTCTGTTTTGGTGTAGTTTAGTTAGAACTCTACTCCCCTCGCTAAACTGGAGTTCTCAAGATTTCATAAAACAAAGCCATAACATTTTGATTCTACAGGATTTTTTCCCATTCTAAATTTTCTAAGCAAAAAGCCCTTGTCAGCATGATAAACAGAATAAGGCCATAGTCCTATGAATCAGGAGAATATAGTTAGGGAGGGTATGGTGATGGAAGTGGCTGATTTTCCCAACAAAAAAGAACTCTCTCCTCTCTGGTAGAAAGAGAGTCTGGTCTTCCCACCAGCTGATCCTTCCTATTATAGTTTCCAAGGACACCACTACAAATGTCTGTCTCCATGGGTCTGATCTGAACATCCTAAGTTGTTTCAGCTACAACATAACCCATCTACCACATTTGGAGGAACTTCTACCATTGTGTGGTCTCTGCCAGGAACAGGAACTATCACCAATGCTCTTCAGCTCTGGAAAAGTGTTAACAACCCATCTGTATTCACCTTGGGTTTGACACTTTACAAAGGCCAAAACCCAACCTCAAGAGATGTGTCCAAGCTTAGATTGTTGTGTTTTGAAGATCCACAACCACAGGGATGTAAAAACCCATGAAGACACCCTATCATGAACTGGTGGTCTTTGGTAATTTTAAAAACCCCTCTTTAAGACTGTTATTTTGAGAATAATCTACTGTACTTTTTTCCCCTCCATCCAAAGGGAATATGTATCATGGAAGTTGTTGAAGAGAGATGAAGGACTAGAAAAAGAACAGAAAAAAATGAGGTTTCTTCCCAAGGATAATTTTTCAAGGGAGTAAACTAAAAGACTAAGGAAACAATGTCGGAGAAAACACTGGAGAATTCTCTTCTGAAACAAGTGAAATCCTTTTAAGACAAGATTTTAGACTCCAATGTCAAGAGCTGCACAGAAGGAAGATGTGTGGAAACCATTCTTTCCTATGCATACTATAAGCACATACAACACGCAGATACAAGAAGGGTGCCACCGATTTCATGAGAAGAGCCTGAGGGATTTCTTCTGATGATTCCTCAATTAAAAAAAAAAAATCAGTATCGTCAACGCTGAGTGAAATTTTATGACCAAATATGCTGCTGGCCTAGTTCTGAAGACAGTGACCGGGTGAAACTACTTCGCTCAGAATAAAACACTATATTTTTAACTTGTCATAAGGCAAAAATTAACATAGACGGGTTTGGGTGACACAACTGTCACAGTTTGTGGCTCTGTCTTTAGTACAAGATGCAGTTACTATTCCTGCCGTGCACAATTAAGCTTTTACACTTTAAAATTTTATAAATATGTTGAATAGCTCAAGTTTACATGTTCTGTGAGAAATGAAGCATTATATGTTGCTACAGCAACACAGCATGTAGGCTTGAGGAGGAAATAAGTATTTCATATATTTTCATTTTCTTAAATCTTTTTGATGGCCAAACCAGTTCCCTTCTTCCTTCATTTCAAGATGTCTGGAAATGTTACATCCCTAAGTCGTCTCACTTTCACAGGTGGAAAGTTCACTTGCAATACTTGCACTTCCTCTTGCTTGAACATCTGAGTGAAAAGAGGGATGGCTGCAGAAGTTAAGCAGAGCCGTTGAATCTTGGTTTGGCACCTGAGCAATTTCCACATAACTCTGATCTCCGTCATGGGAAACGCATACCCCACCACTGTAGGAGCCCCTATTTTTCCCAACGATCAAGCCAATGACCCAGCAAGACCACAAACTGGCCATGATGAGAAGAAGGCCCATCCTTCTGCCCTCCAGCATTTGATGTCCTAACACATGTAGCTATGGAGGATCCAGTGATTAAACCTTCACATCCATCAATAAATATATCCCTGTTCTTTCCATGAATCTATCCACTTCTCCAAAATACTAAGAAGGAAGGATAACAAGAGATGACGTGGGAGGGAAGAAACAGAGAGCTAGAGTGGTACAGACCCAACAGACGTAGACAGACAGACATTTCAGGTATATGACTATAAGCTTGCTTAGGAATTAAAACCTATCAATGAGAGAACTGCAGTGGACTCTTGGTATCCACTGAGGTTTGGTTGAAGGACCTTCCATAGATATCAAAATCCATGGATGCTCAAGCCCCATTATATATGATGACATACTCTTATATAAAATGGCAATATCAAGATTTACTCTTGGGATTTTTGAGAAAAGTATTTTCATGAAATGGATGGTTGAATTTATGGGTGCAGAAACTGGATACAAGGGCTGATTGTAGTACTCATATGCCTGGCTGTAATGGAGGATGCGGTCGGTGGAATATGTCCTTTGATGATGTGTCAGAGAGATAACATTTGTAATTTACATTTTAGTCTGGCCCTAACCTTGGCAGATCCACTCGGCATAGTAAAAGAAAAGGATAGCAGTGGCAGCATTCAACAGAGCATCCATCTTTCTCATCTCCCAGGTATACACTATGTTTACAGCACACTTCGTGTCCAGGCTGCATCAATAAAGAGTAAAGTACCTACATCAATAGAAGTCACAGTCCCACGCCATCCTGCATCAGGTCTCACCTGAAATAATCTTGTGTCCAATTCTTGCCACCACAATTCAAGGAGCAGGTGGACGAGATAGAAGGTGACAAAAGTGGCCAAAGTCTTCTCAAAGGACAACTGAGTTGGTTAACTCTATGAGAAGCCCTGAGTATGATTACCATGGAAAATAGAAGCCTGAGAGGAAATATGAGATCCATGTTTAAATATCTGAAAAGATGTCACATTGAGGAGGGGGAAAGCTGCTTTTCTACTACTCTACAGACTAGGGCTCAAGGGAGTTGCGAATTCAAACGATAGGAAAAGAGATTCCATCTAAACATCAGACAGAACATCCTGATAGTAAGAGCTGTTTTGCAGTGTAACATACTGCCTGAGAGTCCAGTAGTTTCCTTCTCTGAAGGTTTTTAAGCAGAGGCTAGATGGCCATCTATCAGGAATGCTTTGACTGCTATGATTGTGTTTTCCTGCATAGCAAGCGGGTTGGAGTATATGTTCTCGTGGTCTTTTCCAATCTATGATTCTCTGTGCTTCTGTCCCTGAAACTGAGAAACACAGGTGCCCTTTATGCCTCAACTTCAAAATGAAAGGAAGAAAGGAAAAAACACTCCAGTAGGATATTCAGCACCAATACTTTTCTTTTTAAGGGCCCCATGATGAGCATTCTGATGCCCTCGGCAGAAAATGCGGAAAGGCAAATTCTGCCCGTTCTCCGCCCACCCACCTCTTGGCCAGGTCTCTGCCATTTGAAACACCGTTCGAGAAAGGAAAAGACGAGCACTTGTCTTGTATAAGCCTGTGCATTTTGGGATCCATGATCTGAAAAGGGAGCCCTTAATTCATGGACCAGGCTATCCATCAATTTGCAGGCTGAAGCCATTCCAAGGGAACGTGATCTGCTCCCACTTCTTCCGCATAAACCTCTCGAAGAAGATTGGCTCAATAATACAATGGAGGAAACGCAAGTGCCAACAATGCCCTGTTGCTGTAGAAACGGCAGTGCGGGAGAACCAGATCTCAGAAGGCTCTTGGCTTTGCAGTTCCTCCAGACTCACTTTTCTTATTACGGTCGCCAAAAGCCAATGTCATGCACACTCATGGTACCGTCTTCATTCAGCTGGACACTCCCAGGGAACAACTAGATTGGTAATGATGCCCTATCTCATGAAACCCTTTAGCCACACTGTTCAATGTCGTTGCCATAAAAATCACACCGCCATGCAAACTGAATGCGGTGGGGGTAGAAAAACATAAGCATTGCAATCCAGAAACCAAAAGAATCGATCCTGGCCACATGAACTGACTTCCAAATTCCTGAATGGTCTCATCCACCTGCTTTATTCCTAATCGTCTTCTCAAAGGACAACTGAGTCAGTTAACACATAATAGATTAATAAAAATGATGAAATTATAACGCCAACTCACAGTTTTAAGGGCAAAGTACAGAGACAGAAGAGAGACACAGAAAAACTGCAACCTCAAACCAATACTCAAATTTTATCAACTGGGTCACAGGAAACCACCATACTCCTTCATTGTTTAAGGAAGAGAGCTTTCTCTAAGGAACACAGAACACAGCAGAGAGCATACACCTTGTGTTCCAGAAATAATCATAGAAATGAAAAAGATCACAAAGGTCATCTAGTCCAACTATGTAGGAATAGACAGCTCAAATACTCCCACCTTGGTGTAAAGTCTTCCAATGAAGAAGAGTCCATCAGCTTAGTACTCCATCCAGCTGGTGAAAAGATCTTACAATCAGAAAGTTCCTCCTCATATTTACATGGATTCTTGCAATGTGAATCAATTGCTTCATGTCCTGGTCTCTAGAGCAGCACAAAACAAACTTGCCCCATCTTCTACATGACATCCCTTCAGATATTTAAAGATGGCTCTCAAACACCTCTCAATCTTCTCTTCTCCAAGCTGAACATAACCAGATCCCTAAACCATTCCTCACAGAGCTTTCACCATATTGGTCACTCTCCTCTAGACACATTTCAATTAGTCAATATCCTTCTAGAACTAGGTGGCCCAGACTTGGACAACAAATTCCAGATGAGGTCTACCCAAATCAAAACAGAAGGGTACTTGACCCCTTGACTCTACGGATCTGAACTGCCATATCATGCAGTTTGAAACCACATTGAACTGCATTATAGGAATCTACACTTACATTCCTGGTGATGTGAACTAAAATCACATTGGTTTTTCTCGCTGCCACATCAAACTGTTGATCCAGCAGGAGATTTCACCTGGGACAAGTATGCTACAATATATATACGCATTTTAGAACCCAAAGACAACAAGAAAACCTCAATCATGTCATCTACTACAGTCCTCCAGGATTTGAATATTTGCATCGTTTGTTCTTCTAGAACAGCAGGATGATAGGACTTACACACCCTCAAAACCCATGGCAAGATGTCTTCAGAGTTTGCCTTTGTGTTCCTCAGAGGATAAGAGAATGTGATGTGCCCAAGGCCATGTAAACAGTGAGTTTCCATGTCCAAAAAGTGATTCAAACCCAGAAGTCTAGGTCTGATCCAAAAATCGAATATGTGCAACAGTGTTAGGAAGCTTATGCAGCTACAACGTGTCCAGAGAAGAGCAACCAAAATGATCAAAAGTCTGAAAACCATGAATCCCTTTGAGGAGCGGCTTATGAAGCTCGGTACTTTTAGCTTGGGGAAGAAAAAGTTAAGAGGGAACATGATAGCCCTGTTTAAATGTTGGAAAGGAGGTCACACTGAGGCAATGAGAGCTTTCTGTTGTTCTGGAGATAATGGAGCAAGAGATTCAAACTCCAGGAAAAGAGATTTCACCTAAATATTAGGATGAACTTCCAGACAGTGAGCGCTGTTTAGCAATGGAATATGCTTTCTAGAAGTCTGATGGAGTCACCTTCTCTGGAGGTTTTGAAGCAGAGGCTTATGATGGTTAGTCATGGGTCACTCCTTGCTTGGAAAGAAACTTATCCACACATCTCTGTATAAAGAAGATGTTGAACTCACTGACACCACTTTGCTTATGCAGACATGGGCCATAGACCTTCCAGGAGGTCGACATCCCTTTGAAAACACATGCTTTACAAAACAGAACTGGCTTTTAAAAATAGAACATATCCAGCATGGGTGTGCTACCAAAGACACTCCCACCTCTACCACACAAGAAAACTGCATTTATCTCAAAGACACCGTGAACCAAACAGAGCCTTTCTGAGAACATAAAATGACTTTATTGCAGCTTAGCAATTCTTAGGAGACGTCCTATTGACGTTTTAAATCAACACACAAAAAAGGCAAGGTATCTTTTGCAAGATTTACTGACTAGGATTTCACTGGGGAGAAAACTCAACTACTCCTGGTTCAAGAGTGAAGTTCCCAAATTATAGGGATGCATATACGCGCAAGAGAGGAAGTCCTAAATATTTGGAAAGCCTCAGGTTCTCCAGACCTACTATATGATTAATGGAATCCAACTCTCTGCCAGTCAAGCACCAATCAACCTGTGTGTTACTTCTCTTGGTAAGTTTACTTACAAGGCTGATTAAGACAATCCCAAGAGACTGCAAGAAAACGAATTGCACCTAAATGTTGGGAAGAACTTAACTGTAAGAGTTCTTGAACAGTGAAATTAACTTCGTCATAGGGTCTCTCCATCTTTGAAGGTCTTTCAGTAGAGTTGGAGTAGGAGCCCCCAGTGGTGCAGTGGGTAAACCCTTGTGCTGGCAGGACTGCTGACCTGAAGGTTGCTGGTTCGAATCCAACCCATGGAGAGCATGGATGAGCTCCCTGTATCAGCTCCAGCTTCATGCGGGGACATGAGAGAAGCCTCCCACAAGGATGGTAAAAATATCAAAACATCCAAGCGTCTCTGAGCAACATCCTTGCAGACAGCCAATTCTCTCACACCAGTTTCTCAAGTCACTCCTGACATGAAAAAAAATGTAGAGCTGGATGGGCAGGGGTGTGTTAGATGCAGGGAGTGTACTAGATGGCCCTTGATGTCCTTCCTAAAACTAACAAAGTTTACATGAAATCCTGGATCTGTGCCCGCTCTGCTGTTTTTATGGCCCTCGCTCCCCCCCATTCCCCAAACCACTCTCCTTCAAGCTTGATGATTCATTTTGGAAACAGGTTGATTGCTCTACCTTGTTAAAAAACCAATTGTTCAAAATAACATCTGTATTTCTAGGCACATTGATTGGGGGTGGAGAGTACTTTTGACAGCCCATATGGCCCAGGGAAGATTACATGGGCAGCGTATAGAACCAAAGCAGTTACCCAATCCTTAAACCCAAGACTTACAAATGTCTAATTGTTGAGATTTTTGTCCAAACCGCACTTTCTCTCCACACTCACCCAGCAGCCCAGTCTCGACAACCTTCTCCTGACTTTATGAGACGGTCCGTCAAATCCCCTCACTATCAAAGGAGTGCTGCATGTGCGCACACAGGCTGCGTGGAATTAGCACATGTAGTAAAGAACAGCTGGCCGCAATCAGGAGAGGAAACGTCTCTCTGATGGTTTCAAACGACGGGAAAAACAGATGTCCAACACAGCACAGAGCTTAGAAAACTGGACATAGTGACTGGAAATGAGGAGGGGAGATTCTGTGAAATGTAATCAAAACAAGTAACTTTATTCAAGGTTTGGTCACAAACTGCATGGTATTGAGATGCACAATATCTTTGGTGCAGGTACAGTGTCCTCTTATTCACAATGCACAAGACCAAAACATTTTGGAACACTTGTACAGTAGAGTCTCACTTATCCAAGCTAAACGGGCCGGCAGAAGCTTGGATAAGCAAATATCTTGAATAATAAGGAGGGATTAAGGAAAAGCCTATTAAACATCAAATTAGGTTATGATTTTACAAATTAAGCACCAAAACATCATGTTAGACAACAAATTTGACAGAAAAGTAGTTCAATACGCAGTAATGTTATGTTGTAATTTCTGTATTTACAAATTTAGCACCGAAATATCACGATATATTGAAAACATTGACTACAAAAATGGCTTGGATTATCCAGAGGCTTGGATAAGCGAGGCTTGGATAAGTGAGACTCTACTGTATCTCTGAATAGGTACATCATGAAATATCTTGAAGATGGGACCCAAGTCTAATCACAAAATCCACTTATGGTTCATATAAACCATGTATAAAGGTAAAGGTTTCCCCTGACGTTAAGTCCAGTCATATCTGACTCTGGGGGTTGGTGCTCATCTCCATTTCTAAGCCGAAGAGCCGGCGTTGTCCGTAGACACCTCCAAGGTCATGTGGCCAGCATGACTGCATGGAGTGCCGTTACCTTCCCGCCAGAGCAGTACCTATTGATCTACTCACATTGGCATGTTTTCGAACTGCTAGGTTGGCAGAAGCTGGAGCTAACAGTGGGCGCTCACTCCGCTCTCAGGATTTGAACCTGGGACCTTTCGGTCTGCAAGTTCAGCAGCTCAGCGCTTTAACGCATTTCGCCACCGGGGCTCCATATACACAGTCTGAAAGTAATTTCATCCAATATTTGCAGTAATTTTGTGCACGAAACAACGTTTGTACACACTGAACCATTACAAAGTAAAGACATCACCACCTCAGCCTAGCTACAAGGGAATTTTCACATTTTGGAGTATTTCAGATTTTGACATTCTGGACAATTCTTAACTAATTGCCTAGTTTGTCCATGATTCAATGAGCTCTCCAGTCAGGATACAAAAGAGGTATACGACCACAAAATAGGAATTGTGTTGTCGAAGGCTTTCATGGCCAGGATCACAGGGTTGTTGTGTGTTTTCCGAGCTGTATGGCCATGTTCCAGAAGTATTCTCTTCTGACGTTTCAACCACATCTATGGCAGGCATCCTCAGAGGTTGTGGGCGAAACGTCAGGAGAGAATACTTCTGGAACATGGCCATACAGCCCGGAAAACATACAATAAAATAGGAATTGCTTCAGGCATTTGAGTAAGTCTTTTTTCCCTAACAATTTCTAGACAAAGCAGATGTCTGCATAGGCCGGTGCTACTTTCTTGATTCTATGGTTTTTTTTGGCATGAGTGAATAGAGCAAGACTCCTTCGCAGAGACCCGTTCTGCCAAAAGTGCAGGCCAGCATCCAAACGTTCCTCCTCAGAGGAAACTTCTCATTGACCCCGACATCTGGGGGCGGGAGTGGGCTCATCTTGCTGCCATGAATTATTGCTAATTAGTTTACAAGGCCTGGGTGCAACAAGAGGATTAAGCAACATCTGCAGAAAAATTGCTAGAAGATGTTGGAGGAAGCACTTGGCTGGAAACGTGGAAGAGTAAACAAAAGGGAGATGACAGAGTCTGATGGAGAAGAGTGAGGAACCAAAGAGCATCTCCCACCTACAAATTAAACGCTTTCCCTTTCCAAACCACTGCAGACCAAAGGTATCCTTTGAAGCCCATTTCTTTTGAAAATGTTGGAATCAGACCCTTGGTTTACTTGTTGTACATCCATGATACCCACTGAGGTTGTGTCCATGAAAGCAAGAGGGCATTTTTGAGATTCTAGAGGTGCCCGTGACATCTGATGCTCTTCCATCCCAGCAGCAGTCCTCCACAAAAAGGTGAAAGACAGGACATCAAGAAGTGTGCTGAATTTTCACCCCAAATGGAAGCAACATTAATAGTCTCCTAAGGTATCAAGTACAAGGCGAAAGTGTAGTAAAAACTCCAACCATCACCCAAGTCAAAAAAGAAGCCCAATCAAAGCCCTGACAGACAGTGCACAAAGATTCTGCGAACCTCACCTCCTCCAAGGTGAACTAAATCACCTAAACTGGGCTCTACAGACCAATGGATGTCCACCATGGATATCAGAATAGCTGTAAGGCCAAGAGCAAGCCAGGAGAGGAAAGACAAAGATCCACCCAGAGGAAAGGTGTTCTTACCAGACATCAAGGGAACCACTGACCGCAGAGGGAAGCTGAGGAAGAAACACAACCTACTAACTATCTACAGACCCACCAAAGAAATCCAACAAATTCTACGGTCAGCGAAGGACAAGAGGGATCCTCTCACCTCTGCAGGAGTCTACCGGATACCATGCAGCTGTGGGCAAGTCTACAGAGGGACCACCAAACGCAGCAGCAATGCCCAAACACGAGTCAAGGAACATGAAAGACACTGCAGACTAACTCAACCAGCGAAATCAGCCATAGCAGAGCACTTGATGAACCAACCTGGATACAGCACA
Organism: Anolis carolinensis; assembly: GCF_035594765.1. Taxonomy (NCBI): domain Eukaryota; kingdom Metazoa; phylum Chordata; class Lepidosauria; order Squamata; family Anolidae; genus Anolis; species Anolis carolinensis. The sequence goes on along the minus strand of NC_085844.1, from coordinate 5,410,788 downwards.
TTATCTGAGAACAGAAATGCTTGACCACTCCAACAACCATCATGTCAGACTACACAGAGAAGCCACTGAAATCCACAAGCATGTGGACAACTTCAACAGAAAGGAGGAAACCATGAAAATGAACAAAATCTGGCTACCAGTATTAAAAAACTCAAAAATCAGAACAGTAAATAAGAAGCAACACTCAGAAAACAGAAGAGTTCCAGACATGAATCAACCAGGGGCAGCTAATGACTCTGAACAAAGGAAGCCCCCAGGCAGGAAGAATCCAGAAGATGAACTTATTCAATGCCATGCATGAGTTAGGGCCTTTTACCCTAGCACTCAAGACCTGGGTCTTTACTAGAGCTTTTAATCTATGTTAATTTTATCAATATTTGTATGTATGTATTTTTATCCTTTACAATTTTATCTTGTAAATCGCCTAGAGCATCGTGGATGGAGGGCGATTAATAAGTAATTAAATGATGATGATGATGATGATGATGATGATGATGATGATTAATGCTAATTAAGGCAATTAACTACAACATTCACATTGGCCTCCACTGACTAGAGTTCTTCTCTCACCCTGGACTTTCCACAGATATATATAAATCTTCCTTGCCTAGTTTCCAACAGACCTCACAACCTCTGAGGATGCCTGCCATAGATGTGGGCAAAATGTCAGGAGAGAATACTTCTGGAACATGGCCATACAGCCTGGAAAACATACAACAATCCTGTGTAGGAAATGCCTTCAAATATAGGCAGTACCCAAGCTACAAACAAGATAGAGATTTAGAACAATTTGGCTTGTTGTGGAAACAAGGATTGGAAAGAAAATTTCGGTGGAGACCCCTTTTCCCCATGATAATAGCTCTTTCAGGAGTAAATTTCCCTTCCAAGGGGAGATTTCTCTCACTTTCTGTTGTCTCACCCTCATTTATAACTATGAACCACTTGTAAGTCGCATGTTTGTAACTCAGGGACTGCCTGTAATATTAATTTATCTAGTCCCAAAGGCTTGTTTTTAAAAAGTATTTGGATAGGAATATGGACTAGCCATATATATTAATACAAGCCAACCCTATTTCTAAAAACACACCTTGAGATCCTACATTGAAGAGATGGCAGCCTTAAGCTCAGGCAGTTATGTGACAGTTGTGCAATACCACTTATTTGTGACTCATGGTGCTACACAATTAAATATGCACATGGGGAATCTGCCTCCAAGACAGCAGTGCACAATTGTGCACAACACACAATGCTCTGCAGTGCATAATTATGCACTAATATATATAGAACAGCCCTGCCTGCAAAACTCCCGTTCGATAGCCCAAACATGAATACTTCTCTTGTGCAATAATGCATAAATCCAATCTGCAGACATAAATCAAGATGAGTCTATATATGTCACAGTCAAGATGGCAGCCACAATATCTCGAAGTCTATAAAATACGTGTTCATGCACAGCTAAGGCAGTAAGACCACTGAACAAAAAGATGGTAAATGTTTAGCTTTCCAACCTTGGGAGTATATAATAGCAAAGACTTCACAGGCAAGGTGAAAGGACCTGTCACAAGTGAGAAAGGTAGGCTTGTTCAGTAATTTTGGAAGGCAGTTTGAAGAAAGACACAGGGAACACAACCCTCAACCCGAAAAGCCCATTCATCTGAATACAAATATATATTTTCGAAGAGATAAACAAACACTATAAAGGTTCAAAACATAAAAAGAGATGCGTATATTAGAGCAACTTGCAAATGCCACAGAAATAGTCAGGCCTCTCTGAGTATAGAGCTATCTTCCTTCTATGTAAAAAGGATAAGCGAATACTATGAAGTTTCAAAACATACGTTGCACTATGTAATTCAGAGCACCATATACATACAATATTACCTGAGAGTTAACAACAATAATGAAAATAATAAATATAGTCAACTGTTATAATCCACAGTAGTATCTTCCAGACTGTAATAGTCTCCACTATTTAAACATCAGTTGAATTTGGCAACCAAAATAATATAAACACTTTCAACCTTTACAAAATAATATTGGTTAACATATCTTTTAAGACTTCACAGGTATTGAAAGGCTTGTTCCAAAAAAAAAAACTTGGCCAAAAGTTCTTTTGATTCTTTGAGATCCTGTGTTGATGACATCAAATGTATAGCATATCTCTTGAAATTACAGTCTATTGGAAGTAAGTTCAGTTTCTCAAGAGTAAGATCCCAAGTCTGGGGGACAAACTATGCATGAATGTTGATTCTGAGTAGTTGTCAAAAAGAGCCCCAGCTAGGAGAATACAATGCTGTTTGGAAGTAGCTGGCTGTAGATTGCAATAGTCCGTTTACTACTGGCTCCCGGGTTTACTCCAGTTTCGGTTGTCCTTCTTCTGGTAAGCGGCAATGGATAAGCAGCAAATAGTTATCAATTTGTATATTGTTGGCTCTGCTCTATTTGTGTATTGTTGGCTCTGCTTCAGTATATAGATTCGCAGTGTCAGTTTGCTGAAATGTGGTTTCTATGACGCTTTTTTTTTTTTTTGGAACAAGCCTTTCAATACCTGTGAAGTCTTAAAAGATATATTAACCAATATTATTTTGTAAAGGTTGAATGTGTTTATATTATTTTGGTTGCCAAGTTCAATTAATGTTTAAATAGTGGAGACTATTACAGTCTGGAAGATACTACTGTGGATTATAACAGTTGACTGTATTTATTATTTTCATCATTTTTGTTAACTCTCAGGTAATATTGTATGTATATGGTGCTCTGAATTACATAGTGCAACGTATGTTTTGAAACTTTATAGTATTTGCTTATCCTTTTTACATAGAAGGAAGATAGCTCTATACTCAGAGAGGCCTGACTATTTCTGTGGCCTTTGCAAGTTGCTGTAATATACACATCTGTTTTTATGTTTTGAACCTTTATAGTGTTTGTTTATCTCTTCTACATTGTCTAGCATAGACATTTGTGTGTATTTATCATTACAAATATCTATTGTCGCCGTGTCCACAGCAGAGGTTCCTTGAAAGTCACAGCCCACCGACAGCTTTCCACCATTTCTCCCCACTTTGTCTTGTTTTACATCTCAGAAACAAGTCTGGGAATAAACGCAAAGTCTGCCAGGTGAAGTAAAGAGAGAGAGAAGCTTAAAGCCATCAACGCCATTACAGACAGAGACAGGAAAAGTGAGCCAAGCAACTCCCAGTCAATTGCTTCCAGACCCTTCACTGGCAAACATAACTGGCCAGCTGGATTTGGAAGAGGATCACAAGAACCAGAGCGGCTCCCTCCTATTATGGTGTCAGGCCCGGCACGAAATCGTCAGAAGCATCAAACGCTCCAGCAGTGGCGATACGCCTGCCCGACTTGCCCCCTTTTTAGGATTTTAGCTCTTGCAAAAAACTCATTTGCACCTCAAAGCCTCCGCTGTCGAAACCGAAGGTGCGCATCGCAGCAAGCCAGGACAACAACATAAACAGGTGGCAATAGAGCAAAGCTGAGGTTAAGTCCAGTAGAGAAGACACGTGCGAATTGGAAGGGGGGGAGGAAGAGATTACACATGCACAGAGTTAAGCTTTATAAATAACATGTAATATTACGTCTCAAATAGAATAACGTTGTTTTAAAACAACGATTGATTGATAATAATAAGGTATTTTGCACTATACTAGCAAGGATGCCCTATGTAGAAAGTGGCCAGGCTTTTAAGCTGCAAGACTATTCAAAATGGCCAAACCAGGATTCCCCTACAAAGGAAGTCGCCAGGCTTCAAAGCGGCTCTTTGATTGACGGTGCGACTCCAGCTCGCCAAACAAGGATTCCCCTATTATTATTATTTACTACATTATTATTACATTATTATTTACTACATTATTATTATTATTTACCCCAAAGGGGACTCAGAGCGGCTTACAAATTACATTCACATACAATACATTATATTATTAGCATAGTACAATACTAGCATTAAATTACTATATTGTACTATATCATTACATTGTAATATTATTAGTAATTATATTATATTATTAGTATATATTACATTTAATATGTAATATATAATTAATGTTATTATCAGTATTATATCATAATACATTATAATATCAATATTATATGTATATACAATATATTATATTATTATATATTATGATAAATTAATTTGTATATTATATACTACTAGCTGTGCCCAGCCACGCGTTGCTGTGGCAAAGTGGTGGTGGTATTAGTTAAAAATTGTTGTGTAATTTTTATTTGACGTTATTTGCATTTTTTAATTAATTTTATTGTAAGTTATATTTTTATTTATTACATTTTATTATTTTCTTGTATTATTTTTATTTATTTTCTGTTATAGTATTTTATTGTATCAATTTTTTAGTGTTTTTTATTATTTTTTATTGGGTTGCTAGGAGACCAAGTTGGAGGAGGTTAGCCTTCTAACTGGCAGCAATTGGATAAAAGCAATTATTCCTCTCTCTCTAATTAGGACTTTATTTTTCTTTTCTTTTTGTTGTATCAACCTAGAGGCGTGGATGATGGGTTGTGTTGTCAAATTTCGAGGTTGGGGGGCCTGTAGTTTTGTTGTTTTGTGGGTCGCCGTGATGCCATCACTCTTTTATATATATAGATATATATATACCCTATATACCCTAGGCATTGAAGCTGCAAGGCTATTCAGTGCAATTTAACCAGACCAACAAAGGATTAACCTTGGTAGAAGGCGGCCAGACTTTGAAGCAGCGATACTACTCTGTACTATTGAAGCTGACCAACCAAAGATTCCCCTAGGTAGCAAGAAGCCAGGCTTTGAAGTAATGAGGATATTCATAGCAATTCTAGCAGCCCAAAAAATCATTACCCTAGAACACAAATACCCAGCCTTCCAAGCAGTAAGCCTATTCCATTGTATTCCAGCTCACCAAACAAGGATTCTCATAAGAAGAAAACAGCCAGGCTTTGAGACTGCAAGGCTATTCACTGCTATTCCACCTGGCCAACAAAGGATTCCCATAAGTCACAGCAACGCGTGGCTGGGTACAGCTAGTACAGTATATAAGGTTTTGGTGGACTTCAATCCATTTTGTCAGATGCATGGATATAGGTCAATACTACAGTTCAGACATTGTATATAGCCATGTATAAGTCAACCTCATGTATATTATATGTCCATATATAAGTTTTAGATGAATTTCAATATAGTTCTTCAGATGCACGGATGGAGTACAATATTACAGTTCAGGTAGTCAGATGTAAGTCAACCTCATGTATAAGTCAAGGGCAGGTTTAGGAGTCAAAATTATGAACTTTGTTATGATTCACGGATACGTTGAGTATCATTCTGTGGAGTACTATACTTGGCCTATATATGAATTGAGCCATGTTTTTGGGTTAATTTTTGGACTGAAGTTTCTGGACTTATACATGAGTATATAGGGAATTTTAGTAAAGTTACATAGTTATGGGGATAGGATCAGGATTTGATGGGATACAGAAGCAAACTGTGACCCTGATAATAAGCTCCTACATAGTATGATACAGGTCTATCATGTAAAGTGACAGTATGATATTCCTGAGTCTGTTAGTGATGAGATGTGAAAGCAACACATTACCTGATATTTAGTTTGGGAGAGAACTCTACTGTTACATGCAAAATTGTGATAAAACACATATACCTTGTGTGCCAAGAAACCATCATCTCCGTTTATTCCGCTGCAAATGGTTTGGGATTTGTGAATGCATCCCATTTCAGGTGCTTCTGTTTCCACTCTTCTTTTTAATGCTTTTTATTGTAAGTCAAGAAACCACATGGGTAGAAATTAAGACAGTGTCTGGATCTCTTTCATTGGACATTTTTAAGCAGAAGTTGTCACTTCACAAGCTATAGACTTTCTGTTTAGGCAGAAGGTTGGACTAAAGAGCCCTTGAGATCCTTTCCAAATCAATAATTCCATTTTTCAGTTAATTATTTCAGCTCAACCATCTTCAGGATAACTGCAAAAAGTGAGTCATAAACTCACATTTCAATTTATTGACGAGGAGGTGGGGAGAAAGAAACTCAACCAAGGCCAAAGAGAGAAATCCACGTAGTGTTGTGACTCTGATGGGATTATGGGATTCAGGTTCAAAATGACTCTGATGGGGATTATGGGATTCAGGTTCAGAGTGTCCCTGTTGTAGAAGATGAGGAACAGGGAGTTTTTCCCACAGCAGGGAATAGTGTTGATGATACTGAAACTAGCCAGGTGCAAATTGACTCAGAAAAGGAGGATAGTTCTCAATCTGATAGCAGGCAGATTGACTCTAACAAGATCGAGCTGGCCGTTTGGAATTCCGGGTTCAAAGGAGTGTGAGAATAGCAAACAAGAAGGAGGTCAGAGGCCAAAGAAATGCTTTCATGCTTTGCGAAGGGTATTAAAACAGTGTTTGGAGACAAATCTTTGTCAAAGCAACTTCTCACTCAAGCCAAGAAGCAAGCTCTCGTTTTCCTGGATTATCTTGCAGCCTTTGTGTGTTCATGTTCATGGGACTTTGTCATGCTCTAATGGGACCTAGAATCATAGAATCATAGAATAGTAGAGTTGGAAGAGACCTCATGGGCCATCCAGTCCAACCCCCTGCCAAGAAGCAGGAAATCGCATTCAAAGCACCCCCGACAGATGGCCATCCAGCCTCTGTTTAAAAGCCTCCAAAGAAGGAGCCTCCAAAGAAGGAGCCTCCACCACAGTCCTTGTTTATTCCTTATGATTTCTTGGATTATTCTTTGAAGCCTTGTTTTGTAACAATCTTTTGGAACTTTACTTTTGCTTTTAAAGAACTATTTATTTTCTATTTCCTAATCTATATATATAAAAGGGTAATGAAATTTCGGCCTAGGATAAAACAACAAAACTACACATCCCAGAAACACTAAACTTGGCAGCACAACTCCTCATCCATGCCTCTACGTTCATACAACAAAAAGAAAAGAAAAATAAAGTCCTAATTAGAGGGAGAGGAATAATTGTTTTTTATTCAATTGCTGCCAGTTAAAGGCTAAGCTCCGCCCACTTGGTCTCCTAGCAACCCACTCAGCCCAGGGGACAGGCAGAGTTAGGCCTCACTTAGGCCTCTTCCACACTGCCTATACAATACAGATGATCAGATTTTAACTGGATTATATGGCAGTGTAGACTCAAGGCCCTTCCACACAGCTATATAACCCATTTATAATGAACTTAATGTAAGGTAAAACCTTTACCCTGTACCTTAACTACCACCAATTCCTCAATACTTTATTTCCCATACCACCATACTTCGCCACAGCAACGCGTGGCCGGGCACAGCTAGTAAACTACAAAAGACTTCAACCTGTGTGCAGCCTGGTGTATACAGCAAGGTGAAACTAGCCTGAGGTGTGACACATAATTCATTGGCTTGACCACACCAATGCTCAACATGAGAGCTTTATGGATTTTGGAACCCCACGGATTGTAGAAACCCATCAGGAATTATGAAATTAATTCTGTAAGTGGACAAACTATCTAAAAAGTGAAAGAACCAACAGCTCTCTAGGCCTTTAAGTATGTGCGTGCATGGATAACGCTGCAGAGTACATTCTCCATCTGCACAGGAGCAATTGACTCGGATAGGCATGCCAGATTCCTCTGCAGTGCACAGAAGTTACATGGCAGATGAGGAAGCTCCTTGCCAAGGACAGGCTTTTAACGTCGCTTCTATAAGCCAGCATCGCATTGACATTCGCTGTTTCTTTTGCCACCCCAGCAGTATCCTTTAACCTTCAACTTTAGGAGCAGCTCGTTCCAGGATTTTGTGTAAAAAAGCACACTTGAAAGGACAGTTTGAGCGAGAAGAGGAAGGAGCCGATCCGATTTCCTGCCCCTTATCAGGCGTCCTTCATTCCCACTGCCTTCTGGATAGGCTTCCCAGCGCCAAATCCAAATCTTCATAGGCAAAGCCTCCTCCGCCTCAGCCTTATCTCCTTCACGCTCAAAGGAGCACCAGCAAGCCCATCACACGCAGGAAAAGGAGCCAGGAAGGAGAATCCCACAGTGGTCGTTTCCAAGGACAGCCGCTCAGCTTGGACCGGCGAGGCTGAGAAGGTTTCACGGCAAGATACATGCACCCTCCGAGTCCAAATCCAAGGCTAGCAAGAGCAAGAATTTGATCCGTATATCCGTTTGTCCCTGAAAGAAACCAAGCTGGGGGGAAGGCTCACTTCAAGCAGCTTCTTCTTAATCTGCCTCCAAATGCCCAAGATTTTAAGTAGCTTCGTTTATCCCTGCCAAGCTGCCCAGACATCTTGTTTGTTATTTTAAAAGGGAGAACATTGCCATCCTCTGTAAAACAAAAGGGTTTCGCTTGAGTAGAAAGAGGGGAGAGAAAGGGCCCTCGTTGCTCTCCTCTCTCTTTCTCTCTCTTTCTCTCTCTTTCTCTCTCTTTTCAAATCAACTTCCCTGCCAAATTAATTAGATGAGTTCTGGGCGAGGCAAAAAGTCATCTTCTTCCCAGTTAATTTAATGCAGCAAAACACACTGGCAACGTTTTAAATAGACTTTTAAAAAAGAGCTGAACTGTCAGGACTGCCTCCGGTTTTGCACATGCCTGGATGCAGCTGCACGCCCTGGATCTCAAACAGGTGTCTCCAAGGCAAAAATGTGGCTGCCAAGATTCTCATCCGTAGTAAGAGCACGAACATCAGCCGGGATGAGCAAAAGCAAGCTCTGCATTGGAGACGGATGCCGTTCTGGGCCTTTTCCCATGATTTCCTTTGATAGCAAAAACCAAGACATATTCATTCTACAACTTTAGACATTGCACATAGCCTAAGATAGAAGAAAATGTCTACACCTTTTCGCTATTGTGTGCCAGCATCTCTTCACAGCACATGATGCAGCTGTGCTCCTGAACTACACATTTGCCTGGTCCATCTCAAGCACCAATGCTGCAAATCCTCATGACTAAACAATGGTGCCTGTGCACAAACCGAAGCAAAGCAAGTGAAAAACAAATCTCTAGGGTTATGTAGTGCTAAGAAAACCGGTCTAAAATGGTGTTGTGCACCTGCCACCCTCATGACTATGAGAATAATCTCAGCTAGGTTTGTGCACAGATTCGGAGTGGTCGGTTCCCTTCGGCCAATTTGGTTTGTTCAACTTGGTTGGATGGCCGTAACAGTAAGGGCTCAGCCGTCATGTTTTTTCATCCGTTACGGGTCCACATGGCAGCCAATCGTGACTCCTCCTCCCCTATTCAGCATCACGCGTGCAAAAAGGCTGCTGCATGCTACCCATACGGGGTTTCCTTGTGAATCTTGCCTGTTGGGCCAATCTGAATAGAAGAACACCATGACGTGTCTTACACGCTGCTTCCTTAACCTCGTTGCCAAAACCAGAATCCCCAGAAAGAAAGAAAGAAAGAAAGAAAGAAAGAAAGAAAGAAAGAAAGAAAGAAAGAAAGAAAGAAAGAAAGAAAGGAAAGTATCCCAGGAACGGAAAGGGAAGCCTTGTAAGTTATCTATTGCTGCCAATTGGCTGGATCTTCCCTGCCTAGCCTTTCAGATGCCTGGCCAAAAACATTTTCTCCATTTTCTGATTTTTGAGAGGTTCCCGAAAAACGCATCTGCGTGCCCAACGAAAGTCAGATGCCAAAACCAGATAACCCTCCAGCCGAATTGCACAAGCCTAGTCCCAGCAAATTACTAACTGGAAGATTTAATCACTTCAGCATCCTCAAAACCCTTCTTCCAACCTTGAACTGCCAACCTAATGAATAAACTACCCTTTATACTCAGATAAAAGTCTAGAAATGTTTGGATACTTAGGGGATAAAATAGAGACAGAGGAGGCCTGAGATGATGCCCCTCTGTGGGGAATAACTTTCAATGTATGGATAAGTCTATGAGCCATATCAAAAACCATAATCTTGGCCTTAAAAACTGCCCTTTACTTACATGAAGTCAACTTATACACAAGTATATACAGGAACTGAAGAGAAACAACCCTTCTTAGACCAGCTGTTAATCATGATGCTGATGAAGTCATGCTGATGCCAGGATTCTAGAAGGGATGCTGGCTAATAAGAGTATATTTGTTTTAGTAAAATGCTACTGGGTTTTCTAGAAATAATAATTTATGTGTGATTATGAATTCCACAATTCCCCACCCAACATGTCTGGAGACAACTGCAATCCAAAACAGTAACTTTTCCAAAGAAAATTCATTCTTGATGCCTGCCAACTGAATTTTTTTAGTATTTTTTTAAAAATCCTTGTGTGTGTGAATTTGGGATTACATTTGCTCTCTTGCTGGCACCACACCACAGGAGCTGACCGGGAAGCTTTCCAGAAAGGCTGGATGCTATTTTCTATTCAGGCAAGCCTTCCTTAAACACAGGTAAGAAGTGCTAATTATGTTTCCCGATATCCGTTAGCTTCAAAGACAGCAAGATGGAGTTTCGATCGGCACCAGCACACATTGCAGCCAAGGCAGCCTCCCGGTTGACCTGAACTCGGCTCTCCTTGGCATCACCGAAGGGGCAACGACACCGAGTCCGCAGCTATCAATCTGTGAGAGGCGCTTGAGCGGGATGTTCTGAACTCAGAGCCCTGTGCCAATCTCTTCGGAACAAGCCGTGACCCAGAAAATCCGCACGAACAGAAATGACGAGACAAGCCATGCCCAGATACAACAAACAAGTTGCTTTTACAAGGAAGAAGGGGAGGGGAGGGAGATACGGGTTGCCAGATCTTGTTTTCAAAGACAAAACTTCCCTAAAGGACCGCACAATCGGACAAATGAGGTGTCCAAACTGCACCAAGATGCCGTTCAATGACTGTGCGGGCATACAAGAAAAGGAACGTGTCTGCAGTTTCCTCCAAAGCAGATATATAACATGCACAAAAGTTAAGCTTCTTCAAATCACAGAATCAAAAGAGATCACAAAGGACAGCCAGTCCAACGGCTTTCTGCCCTTAAGGAAGACATAATCCAAGCCTTCCTGACAGATAGCCATCCAGCCCCTGCTCAAAAACCTCCAGAGAAGGAGACTCTATTGGACTCCGAAACACCAAAATATTCCACCACTGAACAGCATCTACCATCTGGAAGTTCTTCCTAATGTTTAGGTGGGATCCTCTTTTTCTGCAGTTCGATCCCATTGCTCTATTGCACCCTAATAATAATAATAATAATAATAATAATAATAATAATGATAATAATAATAATATTTTTATTTTTGTATGCCGCCTCCATTTCCCCAACGGGGACCTGGAGCGGCTCACACGAAGGCAAGCCCAATACAATCATATAATATCATAAAATCAACAGTTGAGACATCAAAGAATGCATTTAAAAATAAATTAACAAATCCTGATTTAAAATAGACATAATTAAAATATTAAACAATCATCCAAGACGTTAAAAGGTCCAATATAGGATAACAGTCTGGGCGATAGTAAAACTGATGAAGGGAGTGTCTATTACAGAATAGAATAGAATAGCCCTACCCTCCAAAGCAGCAGAAAACAAACTTGGCCCCAAAGCAGAATAGAGTGGGATTATGAATTCCCTCAATCTCGACATTATACTCCTATTGACACAACCTAGGATCATCTTTTTTAGATGCCGCATCACACAGTTGCTGTTGGAGTATGGTTGTATTTGTATGAAATGTAAATCAAGTGTTTACTGCTGATGAGCAAGAGTGTGTATTTTTCAGTAATGAAATAGTTAACAGCAGGCTAGTTTTGACTGACAGCCTGTTGTGATTGCTATGACCTATCAGGCATGACTTCCGGCCTTTGGGAAGTCGGAACTTCCTCTGGACAGAGGAATGTGTTTCTTATCTTATCTGTGGAGTTCGGCTTGAGCATTCGCTGAAGATGGACTATGAATGTTATGCTCTGAAGCCGAGAAATGCAAACTGTAAATAGACATGTAAATAAAGTTAATCAACAGTTGGACTTCGCCTGCTGGAGTGTTTTCTTGACCAGTGCTGATTCTCCGCATGGGAATACAGTCTGGAGAAGGAGGTGAGACTGGGATGATGAATTTTGGAATCCACTCTGCACCCCATCATCCCCATGACAGTTGCTTCTTGTTAGGACTATCACTAGGAGTGCATCCATATTGTGGAATTAAAGCAGACTGACACTACTTTACCTGTCATGGATCAATGTGATAGAATCCTGGTACTTGTAGTTTGGAGGCACTGGGAATAATTACCAGAGAAGACAAAAGAAGTTCTAATACTGTAGTTCCCAGGAATGCATAGCTTTGAGACATGGCAGTTAAAGTGGAGTAAAACTGTGTTGTCGAAGGCTTTCATGGCTGGGATCACAGGATTGTTGTATGTTTTCCGGGCTGTATGTCCATGTTCCAGAAGTATTCTCTCCTGACGTTTCGCCCACATCTATGGCAGGCATCCTCAGAGGTTGTGAGGAGTAAAACTTTACATTACACTAAACTTTATACTCATTTTACAGGATAGCTAGACCCTAGGAGTCCAGAACTCACATCTAAGTACGATCACTGATTTATTTTTTAAGACTTTTTTGGTGGAAAGCAACAGGAATACTTTTAATTGCCGTGTTTTTTTCCTACCTAGTTATCTAGAAGCAACTTTGAATTCAAAGAAAGCTATGTTTTAAGCAACTAGGTTGGGGATATGATTTAAGTGCTGGATTAGAACCTCTGGAGAGAAGGATCCAAATCCCTTGGAAATCCTTGGGTGACATTTGGAAGATATTCTATCTCAGCCTCAGAGAAATGCAATGGCAAAGCTTTGAATACATTTTGACCTGAAAACGCTACGGTAGATGAGTCAACTTGAAGGCACTTGACAATAACAACTAAGAAGAACGAGACACATACCCTGTTTCCCTGAAAATAAGACATCCCCAGAAAATAAGACCTAGTAGAGATTTTGCTGAATTGCTAAATATAAGGCCTCCCCTGAAAGTAAGACCTAGCAAAGTTTTTGTTTGAAATTATGCCCGCCAAACAGAACATGCAGGATTGGTAAATGTACATGAAAATAGTGGTAGTAGCAAGAAATTCTTGATAGGATTCAGTTTGTCTGGTTATGCTGGTTTGTGATGATATGTACTCTACAGTACATAATAAATGTCCATTTTTTTTGTTCAACAATAAAAGTGAATTCTTCTTCATGGAAAAATAAGACATCCCCTGAAAATAAGACCTAGCACATCTTAGGGAGCAAAAATTAATATAAGACACTGTCTTATTTTCGGGGAAACATGGTATTACAACCTGCACTCCAAACTAAAACCCTTCCAAACGTTGTTGTATGTCTTCAAGTAATTTCTGACCTACGCTGACCCTAGGGTAAAGCTATCATAGGGTTTTCTAGGGCTGAGAGTGTGACTTGCCCTGAATCAGTAGGATTTCCTGGCTGAGCGGGGATTTGAACACTAATTTGTAGAGTTGTAGTCGAGTTCTCAAATCAATGTGCCATGCTGGCTATCAAAGCCACCACAAAATGAAGGCCTTGCAAGCCTTTCAAAAAGCGGCTGAGTTTCTGATATATTTCTAGAGGAAGGGCACCCTCCTTTTTTCATACACATGTTTGATCCCAAAGATGTATTTTATTTTGATTCCTGTCCCAAAGGCCCAGGGTGGTTGACAACACTTACGTAACAAACCCAATGAATCACCCAGCCATTACAAAACAGGCCTCGTCCGTTATCATCTGCCAGAGGAAGTCCACAGCTGATCTTCTTTGACCCGTGCCCAACCAAACAGCGGGACTCCCCATAAACAGGCATTTGCCCGGCGAACAGCTGCCGCCAGAATGTGCCAGACAAGACTTTCGCTGTTTGGGGTCAGATGCCATTCATTCATCTGCGCCAATTGTCCCAGAGCTTTTGCAAACAGGAATTAAGGGCCTTGCCGTCATTTGTGGATTGTGACACCCCTCTCCCCCCCCCCCCCCCCCCCGCTACCCTGCAACACAGAGGAAGGCTGGAATTAACTCTGGCAGGAATAAAACCCATAATAAATGCAAGCACAACGTCACGAGGATGCAATCCTCTGCCCTGTTTACCCTGAAGTAACTTCAACCGAAGTCCAGGGTAGAAATGCAGAGGGTCAACCTGCTCCAGAAACAATGGGTGCATCTACACTGTAGAATTAATACAGTTTGACGGCACTTTACCTACCATGGCTCAATTAAGTTAAAGAGGAAGTTCTACTTTGCCAGGGTCCTTAGCCTTTCCTGCCAAAGACTCACCAAATCACAACCCCCAGACCCACAAGTCATAAGAACATCAGCCCTGGCCTTGTCTTTCTCAACTGCAGAGTATGCCTGTCCTGTTTGGCACAAGTCTGCCCATGCAAAGCAGGTGGACATAGCACTGAACGAAACATGCAGAATCATCACAGGATGCCTTAAACCTACACCTGTTGATAAACTCTACAAGTTAGCTGGCATTGCCCCTCCTGACGTGCGATGGGAAGTTGCTGCTAACGGTGAGAGAAATAAGGTTGAACATTGTGAAAGCCACCCACTGCATGGCTATCAGCCTCCTCCCACCAGACTCAAATCAAGGAAGGGCTTCATGAGAACCACCACTCCTCTTGATGTCCCTCCAGCAGCAGCAAGGGTGTCCCTCTGGGCAGCTAAACCTGGCAATTCTAACTGGATGGCCCCCCAAGAGGGTCTTCCTCCAGGGGCAAACCAAGAATGGGCAACTTGGAAGTCCCTGAACAGACTCAGAAGCGGAGTGGGCAGATCAAAAGACAACTTGGCAAGGTGGCACTACCTGGAGGAATCCTCCACCTTGTGTGACTGTGGAGCTGAACAAACAACTCAGCATATGTATGCTTGCCCACAATGCCCTGCCTCATGTACGGAGGAGGAGTTGTTTAAAGCTACAGACAATGCGGTTGCTGTTGCCCGCTTTTGGTCCAAAACTATTTAGTTGCTTATGATTTCTTTTCTTTTTTATTTTATTTCCAGTATTTGAAATGTATTTGCTGTACCAATGCTTTTGACACGAAATAAAAAAACCCCAGGCTTGCCACAGTATCGTGTAATGGAAGTTAAAATGGTGTCAAAGCACACCAAGTCTTGTGTAAATGCACCCCAAGACATGGGGTAATAGATTCAAACTGCAGGAAAACAGATTCCACTTAAATATTTGGGGAAACTTCCTGATGGTAAGAGCTGTCAGGCAGTGAAATCCACAGTTGACTCTGATTCTTTCTTTGTGGAGTTTTTAAACAGAAGCTGAATGGAGACCTGTCAGGAGTGCTTTGCTTTGTGTTCCTGCCTGGCAGAAGCAAAGAACCAAACACACACACACACACACACACACACACACACACACACACACACACACACACACATATATATATATATATATATATATATATATATATATATATATATATATATATATATCATGCATTTTTACCCTGCCCTTCTCCCCGAGGGGACTCAGAGCGGCTTACATTCTGCCACGACGGCCAGCAACAAATATACTATAAAACAAAACAATTAAAACATGATAAAAAATATACAAAAATTAAAACGTTGCAAGGCAGCGATGTTGCACCATCCTCAGTCATTCACTACTGCTACAATTACAGATTTGCGACCCGATTACATCAGCAAATGAGCTTATTCGCTGAATGCCTGGGCGCAGAGCCAAGTTTTTAGTTTTCTTCTAAATCCCACGAGGGACGGGGTTTGCCGGATATCGCTGGGGAGGGAGTTCCACAGCCGGGGAGCCACCACCGAGAAGGCCCTGTCCCTCGTCCCCACCAGCCGCGCCTGCGAGGCAGGTGGAATCGAGAGCAGGGCCTCCCCGGAAGATCTTAAGGTTCTAACGGGCTCATAGGAGGAGATCTGTTCGGATAGATAGGCAGGACCAGAACCGTTTAGGGCTTTGTAGGTCAAAACCAGCACTTTGAATTGGGCTCGGTAGCATATCGGCAGCCAGTGGAGCTGGCTTAACAAGGGGGTTGTACGCTCCCTGTAAGCCGCTCCCGTTATTAACCTGGCTGCCGCCCGCTGCACCAGCTGGAGCTTCCGGGCCATCTTCAAAGGCAGCCCCACGTAGAGTGCGTTTAAATATATAGTATTTAAACACCAATGCAGAGGCTACAATAGAGTGTATCATTTGCCTGTTTGTGTTAACAGAGGGCCGGGCTGTGGTGCAGCTGTTTAGTAACCAGCTGCAATAAATCACTACTGACCAAGAGGTCATGAGTTTGAAGCCGGGTCGGATTGAGTGCCCAACCATTAAACAGCTCCAGCTTGTTGTTTACCTAAGCAACCCAAGACAGTTGCATCTGTCAAGTAGGAAATTTGGGACCACTTATGCGGGGAGGCTAATTTAACTACAGTAGGGTCTCACTTATCCAAGCCTCGCTTATCCAAGGTTCTGGATTATCCAAGGCATTTTTGTAGTCAATGTTTTCAATATATCATGATATTTTGGTGCTAAGTTCGTAAATACAGTAATTACAACATAACATTACTGTATATTGAACTACTTTTTCTGTCAAATCTTTTTTATAACATGATGTTTTGGTGCTTAATTTGTAAATTCATAACCTAATTTGATGTTTAATAGGCTTTTCCTTAATCCCTCCTTTATTATCCAAGATATTCGCTTATCCAAGGTTCTGCCATCCCATTTAGCTTGGATAAGTGAGACTCTACTGTAATTTACATCACCATAAAAATGCCCAGCAGCGTGCATGCCGGAAGATGAGGAACTACTCCATCAAGGACTCGGCGTCACAGTGGATGATGAGGCAGCAGCTCCCCCTGTGGCTGGAATCAAGCATGACTATCTCATGAAGTCAGAAAGCTGGAAAATGTTAAATGACCTCTGTGTCTCTGTCTACATCGTATGTCTAATGGCATTGAATGTTTGCCATGTATATGTACATTGTGATCCGCCATGAGTCCCCTTTGGGGTGAGAAAGAAGTGCGGGATATAAATACTGTAAATAAATAAAATAAATAAATTAAAACTCAGCATTTCAACATAAAAGCATCCTGGAGCCCCAGAATAAAGGAGCCAAGCCATCTCAAGAGCAATCCCACCATGAAGCAGCCATTCAGTCATTCACACTCAACCTCATAGGAAAAAAACGATGCAGGAAGAAATATAAAGCACAGGAAAAGTCCAATATGGTGGACCAGAGAGGGTGACAAGGGTCAAGTCAAATCCACCGCATTGTCTAAAGAGTTGCAACAGAGGACAATGTGTTATGTTCTGGTTCTGATGCTCAAGTGCAGCATAGACATTCAATGAAACAGTTATGCAAGTTGCAAATATATGGAAACTGTGGCTTTTTGCTCTTTCAAAAGCACACCAATAAGAGTTCAGTCTTTGCCTGAAAGCTCTGAAAGAAGAAAGATGTGGCTATAAAAAGCAGGTGAATTTTGTAACCATCACAACAAACCTTTGTTTGCATTCTGGTGTCAGGGTCTAAGCACATAATACACTTTTAATTTTGATCCTCAGAAGCGGATCTCAGCATTCACTGCCCTCTCCGTGGACCAAATTCCTCTTTCACTCTTTAATTGTGGCTGAGAATATATTAGCCTCCGCTTCAACCACAGTGACGGATCCAAAACTCCGCATTAGAGCAGAATGCAGCTTTCGGGACAAAAGTGAGGGCGTTGCTCCCCAATAAAAAATCTGCCTCTGCCCCCATAAAGTGTTCCTTCAGTCTTCACATTTCTAGAATTGCAGAAATTACCATCATCAGCTGGGGATTTAAAATTAAATTCGGGCATTCAGAGAAGAAGGGCAGGCAAAGTTACCAAGGCAATATGAACACAGCAAAGTGGGGATTTCTGGGAGTGAACAGGTCTGAATGCCTCACTCTCTGCAACACTACAAATTGGAAGACTGTAAGAAAAATTCATTTTGGAGGGTGGAATTCTTATACAGGGAGCCATTTCCTGCATTTTGCACCCTTATAGCTACACATGATACCCTTTAACACCTTTATACCAGGAATTCTCTGTTGAAATTGTCCACATGCTTGTGGATTTCAATGGCTTCTCTGTGAACTCTGACATAATGGTTGTCAGAGTGGTTCACAATTTCTGTGTTCTCAAATAATATTCTGTATCCAGGTTGGTTTATCCACAAGCACATGGACAATTTCAGCAGAAAGGAGGAAAGCATGGAAATGAACAAAAGATAGTTACCAGTATTTAAAAAAACACCAGAATTAAGACAGTATAAATAATAATAATAATAATAATAATAATAATAATAATAATAATAATAATAATATTCGTGGCTCTGGCTCACGAATGGGACCCTGAAGACAGTAAACATTGACAAAATTACGATCTGCCAGCTGCAAAAGGCCACCCTGCTGGGATCTGCGCACATCATCCGAAAATACATCACACAGTCCTAGACACTTGGGAAGTGTTCGACTTGTGATTTTGTGATATGAAATCCAGCATATCTATCTTGTTTGCTGTAAAATAATAATAAATAAAATAATAATAATATAATAAAATAATAATAATAATAATATGCTGTCCAGGCTCTGCCCCATGTAAGCCGCCCCGAGTCCCCTTGGGGAGATGGTGGTGGCATATAAATAAAGTTGTTGTTGTAATTATTATTATTATTATTATTAGTGTCAATAATAATAATAATAATAATAATAATAATAATAATAATAATAAAACTTTATTTATATGCTACCACCATCTCCCCAAGGGGACTCGGGACGACTTACATGGGGCAGAGCCCGGACAACATTATCAGATAAAAAACATACAGTTTACAATATAACAAGATAAAAACAAAATACAATATAAAACAAAGGTATTATAATAATTGATAGTATCAGTCAAGACAGTAAAGAAAGAACACCACTCAGAGACAGAACTCCAGACAATAAGCCATCAAGGGCCAGCGAACACTTCCCAAATGGAGGATGCCTCCAGGCAACAAAGGCCAGACCACCTCTATGCAGACACCCTCACTGATTGACTTTGCAAACTTCATGGCGACTCAAACGCTAATTCAAGCTTACTAATTACAACATTCACACTTTTAAAAAAAGGACAAGGGTTCTTTCTCCCACCCTGGATATTCCACAAGTATATATACACTCCACTTGCCTCACTGCCAACAGAATGTCTGAGGATGCCAGTCACAGATGCAGGAGAAAAGTTAGGAGAGAATGCTACTGGAACATGGCCATACAGCCTGAAAAAATCACAGCAACCCAGTGATTCTGGCCATGAAAGTCTTCAGCAATACAATAAAAGTGAATTTTTACCTTCTTTTTTTAAAGTCTTACCAGAACATCCTGCATAATTCCTCTCCTGTCTCCTACCACAAGCCCATATGTAGCATTAGCTATGTTGCACTCTACTCTGCTATAGATACTAAATATTCCTACATAGGATTGGTTAATCTCTGGCTGGAAGTCCACCAAGCGGTGCCAGGTGTTTCCAGGTAAGGGTAGTAATAGACCTAGTTTGAAATCCTGGAGAAAGTCACGGATGCCAAGTCAGAAATGGCAATATTGAGCATGAT
Source organism: Anolis carolinensis (assembly GCF_035594765.1). NCBI lineage: Eukaryota > Metazoa > Chordata > Lepidosauria > Squamata > Anolidae > Anolis > Anolis carolinensis. The sequence continues at coordinate 5,391,242 of NC_085844.1, read as the reverse complement.
GGACAAATGGTCTGACCCAAGATAAGCCGGAGTCTTATATTCCAAGTTCCCCCATGCAACCCTCTCCACCAATATAGCATGCAAATTTGGGGGCTAGCATCAAGCATGGAACTGCAAGAGGAGATGAAGGAAGGAAAGACCAAAAAACCAGATTTGATCTCAAAGTCCTTATGGGTCCTTTCTGGATGGACTGAAAGGAAGACTAGGAAGTTTTAACAGCTGGCATGTCAGTGTCAGTTGGTGATAAGGTAGCCACTGTGTTTGCCAAGAACAAAGCATTGTAAGATGTTCTGGTCCTGCATTGTCATAGAATGACTTCATCCTAACTGCTGGAAGGGCCTACACAACAAATATATTACCCAACGGATGGCTATCTAACCTCTGGATTGCTGTGAGTCTGTTGCCACTCTGTTGAAACCTCAGATTGACTCTGATGAGGATGATGGGATTCAGGTTCAGAATCAGGTTCAAAATGTCCCTGTTGTAGAAGATGAGGAACAGAGAGTGCAAGTTCATTTTCCCACATCAAGGAATGATGTTGATGATACTGAAACTATCCAGGTGCAGATTGACTCAGAAAAGGAGGACAGTTCTCTGATAGCAAGCAGGCTGCTCAGGCTGACACTAACAAGCAGCCTGACCTTGATGAAACGGGAACCTTAGATCGAGCTGACTGTTTAGAATTCAGAGTTAGAAGGAGTGTGAGAATAGCAAACAAGAAGGAGGTCAGAGGCCAAAGAAATGCTTTCATGTTTTGCAAAGAGTATTAAAGCAAGTGTTTGGAGACAAACCTATGTCAAAGCAACTTCTTCATTCAACCTAGAAGCAAGCTCTGATTTTCCTGGATTATCTTGCAGCTTTTGTGTTCATATTCTTGGGACTTTGTCATGCTCTAATGGGACTCGGTTTATTTCTGGTGATTTCTTGATTTATGCTCTAAGGCTTTATTTTGTAATGATCTTTTGGAACTTTAGTTTTGTTTTTAAAGCACTTTTTATCTTCTATTTTCTAATAAACTAAAAAGACTTCAACCTGTGTGCAGTTTGGTGTATACAGCAAGGTGAAACTATCCTGAGGTATGACAGAGTCTTTCAGGCTGTATGGCCATGTTCCAGAAGTTTTCTCTCCTGACGTTTCACCCACATCTGTAACAGGCATCCTCAGAGGTTGTGAGGTAGCCCGAAAGACTCACAGCAACCCAGTGATTTCGGCCATGAAAGCCTTCAACAATACATTATCTAACCTCTGTTTGAAGATGTCCAAGAAGGAGGGCTCACCTCCTAAAAAGCTCTTCTAATGTTTGGGTGGACTCTCTTTTTCCTGGAAATCAAATCCGTAGGTTCTCATTACAGTCTTTGGAGCAAGCTTCAACATGTCACCCCTTCAGATATTTAAATACGGCCATCGTATCACCTCTCAATCTTCTCTTCGCAAAGCTATTGCAAGCAATAAAGCTTGGCTACAAATTCACAAAGTTCCTATGAGATAAAGGAGTTCTCGTTCTTCTCTGTCTTTTGGAGCAGCTTGTCTGATACAGGAGCATGGGTGACCCAGTGGGCCATCTTGATTGGCCTTAATAAGGCATTGGTGTAATATAGTTTGGATTTTGTTTGATGGTCAAAATCATTATCTCAGTGTTCTTTATCATGAAGACTATTAACAGCGAGCTCTACTGAAGCAAGTTGTGAAGCCGACAGGAAGGGAAGGACTTGGCCAACTTTACCCAAAGTGAAGGCTTGCTGCCAAGGGAAGGCTTGCTGCCAGGAAAGTGTGTATGAGCCCATGGCCCTTTCCTTGTCATAATCGAGCATTAGGGCTGCTGGAAACACAATGGAGCCAAGAAGACCTTTTGAGATGCTGGCATGAATCCTACTGCCAGTCTAAATCAGAACAGAGCGAGCAAATCAATGGAATTGACCTGAGTGTTGACTCTTCTGCAATTGATAGAGACTAACAGGACTCGGGCCATTATTTCCTCATTCTCTGTGTCAATATGAGACAGAACACAATGTGAGGCGTTCCAAGATGAATGATCAAAGGTTTGGAATTCAAGCCCTCTGAGAAGCAGCTTGGGGAGATGGGGATGCTTAACTTGGAGAAAAGAAGCCTGGGAGAAGCGGAACTGAGAGCCAGGTCTAAATGTTTGAAAGGATGTCACATTGAGGAGGAGACACGTTTGTTTTCTGCTGTGGAGACAAGGACACAATAGAGCAGTGGTTCTCAACCTATGGGTCCTCAGATATTTTGGCCTTCAACTCCCAGCTGGTAAACTGGCCGGGATATCTGGGAGTTCTAGACCAAAATATCTGGGGTCCCACAGGTTGAGAACCACTGCAATAGAGCAATGGATTCAATTTTCAGGGAAAGAGATTCTACTTAAATATTAGGAAGAATTTCCTAATGGTAAAAGCTCTTTGACAGCACAATATGCTTCCTTGGAGTGTGGTGGAGTCTCCTTCTCTGGAGATTTTGAATCTGAGGCTAGATGGCCATTTGTTGGAGGTGCTTTGATTGTGTCTTCCTGCATGGCAGGAAGGTGAACTAGATGGTCCTTGTAGTCTCTTCCAATTCATAGAATCACAGAATAGTAGAGTTGGAGGAAACCTCATGGGCCATCCAGTCCAACCCCATTCTGCCAAGAAGCAGGAAATCGCATTCAAAGCACCCCTGACAGATGGCCATCCAGCCTCTGCTTAAAAGCCTCCAAAGAAGGAGCCTCCACCACAGTCCGGGGGAGAGAGTTCCACTGTCGAACAGCCCTTCTCACAGTGAGGAAGTTCTTCCTGATGTTCAGGTGGAATCTCCTTTCCTGTAGTTTGAAGCCATTGTTCCATTGCGTCCTAGTCTGCAGGGCAACAGAAAACAAGCTTGCTCCCTCCTCCCTAGGATTTCCCTTCATGTATTTGTACATGGCTATCATGTCTCCTCTCAGCCTTCTCTTCTGCAGGCTAAACATGCCCAGTTCTTTAAGCCACTCCTCATAGGGCTTGTTCTCCAGACCTTTGATCATTTCAGTTGCCCTCCTCTAGACGGTTCCCAGCTTGTCAACATCTCCCTTCAACTGTGGTGCCCAGAATTGGACACAGTGTGATTCCAGGTGTGGCCTGACCAAGGCAGAATAGAGCATGGGGAGCATGACTTCCCTGGATCTAGATGCTATTCCCCTATTGATGCAGGCCAGAATCCCATTGGCTTTCTTAGCAGCCGCATCACATTGCTGGTTCATGTTTAACTTGTTGTCCACGAGGACTCCAAGATCTTTTTTACACGTACTGCTGTTGAGCCAGGCATCGTCCCCCATTCTGTATCTTTGATTTCCATTTTTTCTGCCGAAGTGAAGTATCTTGCATTTGTCCCTGTTGAACTTCATTTTGTTAGTTTCGGCCCATCTCTCTAGTCTGTCAAGATCGTTTTGAATTCTGCTCCTGTCTTCTGGAGTGTTAGCTATCCCTCCCAGTTTTGTGTCGTCTGCAAACTTGATGATCGTGCCTTCTAACCCTTCGTCTAAGTCGTTAATAAAGATGTTGAACAGAACCGGGCCCAGGACGGAGCCCTGCTGATGGCACTCCACTTGTCACTTCTTTCCATGATGAAGACGATGCATTGGTGAGCACCCTTTGGGTTCGTTCGCTTAGCCAATTACAGATCCACCTAACCGTAGTTTTGTCTCGCCCACATTTTACTAGTTTGTTTGCCAGAAGGTTGTGAGGGACTTTGTCGAAGGCCTTACTGAAATCTAGGTACGCTACATCCACGGCATTCCCGGTATTCTATTATTCTGTTCTATGATTCTATGAATGCATCACATGTCAACACAAACACACAAAAACTAACCAAGGGGAAGGCATGGCACCCAATAGCCTGGGAAATATGGGGAATTCCCAGGTAGTTGGAGCTGAACGTCAAGGGAAGCCAGAAAGCCACTTGGGGTCAGGGGAAGATCATCAATATCAGCATCATCATTTTTATTTTGCTCAAGGCTGCTTACACATTTAAAAGATTCCAATTAAGGCATACAAAAAAATCAATATTAAACCAGCAGCTACATTAAAAATACATCCAGAATTCCAAAATCTGAAACACTCCAATGTCCAAAATGGTGCACATGCATAGGTGAGATAATGGCACCTTTGCTTTTTGATATTGCATGGACGCAAATTTTGTTTCATGCACAATTTAAAAAAAAGATATTATTAGACATGTGTAAGATGCATATGAAAAATAGATTAATTTTCAAGTTTTGACTTGGGCCTCATCTCCAAGATATATCCTCATGTACATACAGGCGAACGAAAGTAAACCAAGAAGGAAAAGGAAAGAAAGAAAAAGGAGGGAGAGGGAAAGGACAAAAACAGTGGCATAGCGATCCTTCCAATCCAACCCATGGCCAACGGCGGGTATATATGCTAGTATTTTTTTATTACTTCAGAAGTTAATACCATCTAACAATGCGGTTCACAAATCCCTTTCCTTTCAAATCCTTTAATATTAAAAAGCAGTCTAGATTTTTTTTTTAACAGGTCTTTACCTGGCGATAGAAGGACAGCCCAGGAGAGGCATTCTTGTGCCCCTGGAAAAGTAGCTCCAAAGTCATTCTTTTCACGGAGGTTAATTATCCGTGCTTTGAAGGCAACACAGGCTTATGATGTACATTCACTGCCAGCACCTACATCTTAGCAAATAATCTTGACATTCCAGGGGATTCTCATGGCGTCTGAGGTCAGGAAGCATCGACCACCTGTTGATGGGCTGACTCTCAATGCTTGTAGTGCCTGCCCTTCTCAGAACAGATGGAAAATACCCCCAACGCACATATCTGAAATCTCCTCTGAAAGTTCCCATGACCTGGGTCAGGATTCTAGTGAAGGAAGTTGAACTGAAAAGGAGAGTGTCATCTCAAGGTCAGTTTTTCCGCCCACAAAGTACTTTTCCATGGCCCTCCCAGCCCTTACAAATAGGTAATTCCACCTTTTATGGATGGAGAACCAAGCTTGAGCAGCTAGGAATATATTTAGAGATCTCCTAATATAGGAAAGGACAGAAAGGTTTTAATTAATAAATATTGTTTAACGCTGGAGAATATCAAAACAAACAGATTTTTGGAAAATATGGAGAAAAATTATTGAGTATATTTTTAATGAGGGAAAGGGGTATAAGCCAGCAACAGAGACAATGAAATTTTGGACTTGTGAAACAGTATGAGTTGGTTGGTCCTGGTGAAGGTGACACAAAATAAGGGGAAGGGAAGAGGGGGGAAAGGTATAACAATTATAACAATAATAATAATAAATAAAAGGTTTGGATCATTGATGTTGCCATCCCAGGTGACAGTCGCATTGACGAAAAACAACAGGAAAAACTCAGCCGCTATCAGGACCTCAAGATTGAACTTCAAAGACTCTGGCAGAAACCAGTGCAGGTGGTCCCGGTGGTGATGGGCACACTGGCTGCCGTGCCAAAAGATCTTAGCTGGCATTTGGAAACAATAGACATTGACAAAATTACGATCTGCCAATTGCAAAAGGCCACCCTACTGGGATCTGCAGCATCATCCGAAAATACATCACACAGTCCTAGACACTTGGAAGTGTTCAACGTGTGATTTTGTGATACGAAATCCAGCATATCTATCTTGTTTGCTGTGTCATAATAAAATAAATAAAACATGTATAAGTAGATAAATGTAGTAGTAGTAAAGAGATATGTAGTAAAGTTGTAATAGAAAAGTCTAAAACTGATAAGAAATATGCTTAAAGATGTTTTGATTTTGATTTTTCTTTATTGTTGGATTGTATACAATATATGTTTAAGATACTGTAAAATGAGGGAAGAATGTATACATTTTGAATTATAAATTAATAATAATAATATTAATAATAAAACATTATAAGTAGATAAAAGGTGTGTAGTAGAGAGATAGGTAGTAAAGTTGTAATGGAAAAGTTAAAAAAACTGATAAGACATATGCTTAAAGTTGTTCTTGATTTTTTTTTTACTGTCGGATTGTATACAACATGATATGTTTAAGATAAAAGGAGGAAAATGTAAACTTATACATTTTGATTGATAAATTAATTTTTAAAAAAAACGCTCGAGAGCCCCTCACTAGGAGGGTAATATCCTAGTCTACCATATCACAGTCCTTTGCACTCCTAAGTGATGCACTTGCCCCAAATAAAAATAGACATGCACTATTCCGGACTTTCCAAATGAAAGAGCAGAAAATGAGACAGGTAAGCCACGACTCTGTATTGCTTCCTTCCAAAGATGGTCAGGTATAACCCTATTAGACACTTGTATGGAAGCCATTCAAGTTCAAGAAGTGAAATGGGTGAGATGGAGGCTCTCCTGGTAGACCCCCATTAGATGAGACTCCTGCATCGACTGGTAAATCAACATGTTGGTCATCTTCTTAGGCAATCCCTCATAGTTTGAAGATAATTGTCTTCCACCCTGGGTGTGTGTCCGTAGATGACTGAAGAGACCTATTCTTGACCCGCATGTTCTCCCTTCCGCAGTGAGGACATCAGTTTCCAGGTGAAAGGTGGTCCTGGTCAAGGTTGTCTTGACGGGCCTTCCTTTTGGCATGTTTCTCCCTTAAGCCCTCCATTCGTGCCTCTTCAAACTCCGCAGCACTGCTGGTCACAGCTGACCTCCAATTAGAGCGCTCAAAGGCCAGGGCTTTCCAGTTCTCAGTGTCTATGCCACAGTTTTTAAGGTTGGCTTTAAGCCCATCTTTAAATCTCTTTTCCTGCCCACCAACATTACGTTTCCCGTTCTTGAGTTCGGAGTAGAACAACTGCTTCGGGAGACGGTGATCTTTGGGCATTCGGACAACGTGGCCAGTCCAGCGGAGTTGATGGCATAGGAGCATCGCTTCAATGCTGGTGGTCTTTGCTTCTTCCAGCACGCTGACATTTATCCGCCTGTCTTCCCAAGAGATTTGCAGGATTTTTCTGAGGCAACGCTGATGGAAACGCTCCAGGAGTTGAATGTGGCGTCTGTAGACGGTCCACGTTTCGCAGGCATAGAGCAGGGTTGGGAGGGGAATGGCTTTGTAAACAAGCACCTTGGTATCTCTACGGATGTCCTAATCCTCAAACACTCTGTGCTTCATTCTGAAAAATGCTGCACTCGCAGAGCTCAGGCAGTACATGTTGGTAGGACCCATTGACTAAGAAGATAATTTGACTTCTCCAAAGAAGTTTAGCATTCTCTGCTTTGTCAGAGAGGGCAATGTGAGCTTCCTTTGACATTAATAATGTGATGGGCACAACACTCCTCCACACAGATATTCACACTCAAAACCCTCTAAAGACATTAGTCCAGAAGGAAAAGTTTCTGGATGTCATCTCTCTCTTACAATTTCAGCCAGACATCACTACGAAATTCAAAGTCCAAATCAACTTTAAAGTTCCTCTTCTCCCATGCCAACCAGCTTCTGTTCCACCACTTCACGGGTGTATTTGGTGGGAAGACAGGAGAGGACCTTCTTAGTGGTGGCTCTCAGGTTCTGGGTGACCTTTCCTCAAAACTTTAGACTTGCCCTCATTCCAGCGTGATGCATTCTCTACACTGGCTACTTTTCCGTCAATTTGTTCTAAAATTGCTTTTAATTCTATTTCCAAATTAATGATATTTGAATCTTTGAGTATATTGAACAATGTGGACTTTTTTGCCTGTACACTGGAGCCTCGCTTATCCAAGCTAAACGGACCAGCAGAACCTTGGATAAGCGAAGATCTTGGATAATAAGGAGGGATTAAGGAAAAGCCAATTAAACATCAAATTAGGTTATGATTTTACAAATTAAGCACCAAAACATCATGTTATACAACAAATTTGACAGAAAAAGTAGTTCAATGTGCAGTAATGTTATGTTGTAATTACTGTATTTACGAATTTAGCACCAAAATATCACGATATATTGAAAACACTGACTACAAAAATGGCTTGGATAATCCAGAAGCTTGGATAAGTGAGGCTTGGATAAGTGAGACTCCACTGTAATTACATTTCAACCTTTGTGTATATTGAGCATTGTGGACTTTTCTACCTGTATCTGTTTTAACTTATGCAAGCTGCAGTGAGTCACATATCTGGGGGAAAACATGAGGAATGAATGAATGAACAAATACTGACTGGTTGTAACATTTCATAGAATCATAGAATGATAGAGTTGGTAGAGACCTCACAGGCCATCCAGTCCAACCCCCTGCCAAGAAGCAGGAAGATGACATTCAAAACACCCCGACAGATGGCCATCGAGCCTCTGGATTGTTGTATGTTTTTTGGGCTGTATGGCCATGTTCCGAAAAACATACAACAACCCTAAGATCCCGGCCATGAAAGCGTTCGACAACACATCCAGCCTCTGCTTAAAAGTCTCCAAAGAAGGAGCCTCCACCACACTCAGCAGCAGAGAGTTCCACTGCTGAACAGCCCTTCTCACAGTGAGGAATTTCTTCCTAATGTTCAGGTGGAATCTCCTTTCCTGTAGTTTGAAGCCATTCCTTTCTTCCCAGCCCCAAACCAATGCGTTTTTATTTAGTTTTGGGAGAATAATTTACCCCAAAATGATGGGCACACTGGGTGCCGTGCCAAAAGATCTCAGCTGGCATTTGGAAACAACAGACATTGACAAAATTACGATCTGCCAACTGCAAAAGGCCACCCTGCTAGGATCTGCACGCATCATCAGAAAATACATCACACAGTCCTAGACACTTGGGAAGTGTTCGACTTGTGGTTTTGTGAAACGAAATCCAGCATATCTATTTTGTCTGCTGTATCATACAACGTCGTTGTGTCAATAATAATAATAATAATAATAATAATAATAATAATAATAACTTTATTTTTATATCCCGCCCCATCTCCCCGAAGGGACTTGGAGCGGCTTACATGGGGCCATGCCCAACAACAATACAATAACAGCAATAAAACAATAAAACAAAATCGGCAATAAAACAATGTCGCATCAATAAAAACATAACATCAATAAACAATTATAAAAGTCAGCGCATGGTATAAAATGGTTAAAAACAGGGCTAAAAACACGGAGCTGGGCCAAGGGGAAAGCATGGTAGAGGTAGTTTCATAGTTTAAAAATCAATCAAGTGCAAAATAATCGTGTAAATCAATGTAGCTTTAGCAGCGGTTTTTAAGATGGTCCTGCATGGCAGGGATCCATTCTTTCTAGACTTCTATGATTTTTCTCCTTCTTCTCCTTCGGCTGATCCTCATCCCCCTCCTTCTTCTCCTTCTCATTATTCCTGCCCTGCTTTTTCTCAGGTTTTGACATTTGTATCTTGCTTTTCCCTCCCAGGTTGATTCTAACCATGGCCATGTTTAATATGTTTTTACTCTTGTCTCAATGACTTCTGGCTTTAATGTGCGTCTTGCAGGCTGCCCTGAGATGTCAAGATAAAGGTCAGCAGATAAATATTTTAAATGTATATATATAAAAGAGTGATGGCATCAGGGCAGCGGACAAAACAACAAAACTACAGGCCCCCCCCAACCTCGAAATTTGACAACACAACCCATCATCCACGCCTCTAGGTTGATACAACAAAAAGGAAAAGGAAAATAAAGTCCTAATTGGAGGGAGAGGAATAATTGTTTTTATCCAATTGCTGCCAGTTGCAAGGCTAAGCTCCACCCACTTGGTCTCCTAGCAATCTACTCAGCCCAGGGGATAGGCACAGTTAGGCCTCACTTAGGCCTCTTTCACAGATTATCAGATTTTAACTGGATTAAATAATAATAATAATAATAATAATAATAATAATAATAATAATAATAATAATAACTTTCTTTTTATACCCTGCCCTATCTCCCCAGTGGGGACTCGGAGCGGCTTACATGGGGACTGAGCCCGAAACATACAGCAATAAAACGAAAAAACAATTTTCCAACAGCAACGCGTGGCTGGGCACAGCTAGTAATATAATAAAATCCTGCGCAGAGAGATGACTGGCAGCCCTCCTTTGCTGGGAAAGGACAGGAAGGAAGTGAATTTGGTGCGGAAAGCAAGGTTCTGTGGCGGAGAGCACATGCCCTCGGCCGCCAATGCCGCGGCCCATATGCTCCGTGACGGCTGCCGTGTTTCTATGGCACGCGGTCTCTTTGCCCGGGCAGAGGACCCAATGGCAGAGGACGGCTGGGAGCAGAATCTGCCGCTCAATCTGTCGCCTTGATTAAAACGGGAGGAAGCAGATTGCGCCGCGTCCCGTCCAGGACTTTGCTCCCGCGCTCTCCAAATGCCCCCTCCCCAAATGCAAGGAAGCCCCCTCCTCCGCTTGACAGTCTTTCCTGGCGTCTTTTGTCTCTCTAAAAAACCAAGTGTCTGCTCCCAGAACCATGCAAATTACAGGCATTTGCACTGATCCAATTATTCTGCCTCGCTGCTCTAATTTTGGAAGGAGGGCGGCTGCCTTTTTTCACAAAACTGTATACCTAATGAAAGGGTACGGAAAAGAGCGTGAAGACGTGAATTATGTTTTTAAATATTATTTTAATCATTCAAACCACATCCTTTTCTCCTCAGTCAAGAGAAAGAGGCATTTGCATGCTTCTTGGAAGATTGGGGTTTGAAATAAAACAACAAAGATTTTTAGGGAAACGAAGAGACAATGTCTTCTTGTCATGTGCTTTCATGCTAACTCCTAACTTATGGCAACCCTACAATAGGGTGCTTGTGGCACAATTGACTCAGGAGTCTTGCGATTTGCCTAAGGAGCTGACAGAGCTCAACAAAGGATTTGCACTCTAGGCCAACATTTAGATCACTAGTAAAGTAAAGGTAAAGGTTTTTCCCTGACATTAAATTTAGTCGTGTCGGGTTGGTGCTCATCTCCATTTCTAAGCCGAAGAGCCAGCATTGTCTGTAGACACCTCCAAGGTCATGTGGCCGGCATGACTGCATGAATCATCATTACTATCCCACTGGAGCGGTACCTATTGATCTACTCACATTTACATCTTTTCGAACTGCTAGGTTGGCAGAAGCTGGGGCTAAGAGCAGGAACTCACCCCACTCCCCAGATACGAACCACTGACCTTTCTATGCTAATCCGATTCCTTTAAAACTGGTGACACATGGGCTGCCGTGAATTTTCCAAGACGTATCGCCATGTTCCAGAAGCATTCTCTCCTGACATTTCAACCACAGCTATGGCAGGCATCCTCAGAGCTTGTGAAGCCTGTTGGAAACTAGGCAAGTGGGCTTTATATATCTGTGGAAAGTCCAGGGTGGGAAAAAGAACTCTGTTTGAGGCAAGTGTGTGAAAATGTCAACACAACACTGAGGAACTACCACAAAGAAGGCCCTGTTGTGAACTCACTCCTGTGTGGATTTTTCAACAAACTCAGAAAACAGAGGAATTCCAGACATGAATCAATCAGGGCCGACTAACACCTACTAACAAAGGATCCCCCAGGAAGGAAGCAGCCAGGCTTTGAAACTGCAGGGCCATTCAATGCTAATCAAGGTGGCCAACTGCAACATTCACACTTGCCTCAAGCAGACAAGAATTCTTTCTTTCTCCCACCCCGGACATCATTCCACAGATATAGAAACCCCACCTGCCTCGTATCCAACAGACCTCACAGCCTCTGAGGATGCCTGCCATAGATGTGGGCGAAACATCAGGAGAGAATGCTTCTGGAACATGGCCAGTCAGCCTGGAAAACTCACAGCAACCCAATGATTCCGGCCATGAAAGCCTTTCAACAACACATTGGTGACAGATGATTTTAACAGGATGTAAGTGCTACATATGAAACAGTGTAAAGGGCAGCCCTAAACAGAACGCACTGTAGTAGTCTAACCGGGACATTAAATTCTGTTTAGTGGCATTCCCCTATTTCCCACTGGATTCTGATTTTTGCTTCTTCATTCTACCTATTATTTCATTCCTAATTTGAGTGCTTCTTTTGATCCCTGCCTGTGCAGATTTTTGCCAGCCTGAATTTCCACACAAAGGAATGTTTCTATCACAGTGTCAGAAAAGAGAACAGTGTGACCCTGTTTAATCGGAGGAATACGTTCCTGAATTTACCATGGAAACAGGAAATTGTAGATAATAGCGAGCCTTATTGAAATGAACGACTTCTGCCAGATGTTGCCACACAGTCACCTAGAAAGACCTAGAAAATCCCTAGAGAGGATACGGTAACTTATAGCTGAAGCATGCTATAGAATCACTCGGAAGAGCCAGAAAATTCCAAAAAAAGGGCATATTTTATCAGATGTGGGTGCGGTCCTGAAGGTACAAGGCTCATACTGCATGGCTTCCAAAAGAAATGACGCCCTCAAAGCAAAGATGGGCTGCAGAGCCATGAATTTATTTATTTATTTACAGTATTTATATTCCGCCCTTCTTTCTCACCCCGAAGGGGACTCAGGGCGGATTACAATGAACACATATATGGCAAACATTCAATGCCAACAGACAAACAATATACAGTATAGACAGACACAGAGGCATTTAACATTGCTTGAAGAATTGTGGTATCTATATCCTCCCTTTTCTCCCTAAAATGAGACTATTAATGTATCACAACAGAAGCCAATTGAGAATACAGTTACAGTAGAGTCTCACTTATCCAAGCCTCGCTTATCCAAGCCTCTGGATTATCCAAGCCATTTTTGTAGTCAATGTTTTCAATATATCATAATATTTTGGTGCTAAATTCGTAAATACAGTAATTACAACATAACATTACTGCGTATTAAACTACTTTTTCTATCAAATTTGTTGTTAAACATGATGTTTTGGTGCTTAATTTGTAAAATCATAACTTAATTTGATGTTTAATAGGCTTTTCCTTAATCTCTCCTTATTATCCAAGATATTCACTTATCCAAGCTTCTGCCAGCCCGTTTAGCTTGGATAAGTGAGACTCTGCTGTATAATGTATTTAAAAACACAAAGTTAAAAACTTGGCATTATACTAGATTTCCTTTGACCAGAAGCTGGCCAATTGGAGGTATGTCACTGTGAGAAAGTCTTCCACTGTCCATGTGACAGGGCTCAGGCTGCATTGTAGTCGGTGGTCTGTGGTTTGCTCTTCTCCACACTCGCATGTTGTGGACTCCACTTTGTGGCCCCATTTCTTAAGTTTGGCTCTGCATATTGTGGTGCTAGAGCGCCTTCCAAGTCACCCAGCCTTCTGTGTGCCCAGGAGGGAGTTTCTCATTCGGTATCAGCCATGGATTGAGGTTCTGGGCTTTAGCCTGCCACTTTTGGACTCTCGCTTGCTGAGGTGTTCCTGCGAGTATCTCTGTGAATCTGTGATGTCTCATGGGCCTTGTAGTCCCGTTCCTAGTGCTATTGAGGCAGACAAGGAGGAAAACATGGGATTTCCACCGGTTCAGTTTGAAACGGAGCCTCTCCACCTGGAGGATGTTTGTCCTCAGGAAGTTACCCAAACAAGCTTTGGGCAGAATTCTCCCCCGTTTTCCCGAAAGGACAATTATAATAGAGATAGAGGAGTCAGGGAGGCTAATCGCCGGAGTCTCAGAATCGCTGCCAAACAACTTGCTGATTAAGTCTGCTTCCCTTGGGAAATTCTAAGGAGTCATGCATCTGGACAGAGTTGGGTTTCGCTTCTTGTTCTCCAGGGAAAGTGTTCTGTTGGCGGGAAAACAAGACCCTATATAGGGGTTTTGCCGCAAGGGGAACCTTGCGGAGTCAATTGATCAGCTTGAGAGAGAGATCGTGTGTGGACGTCGTACTCCTTGTTCCCTGCTTCCCGGATCTAGTTTCAAGTCTTGCCTTGTCTCACGTTTTGCCACGGACCTAGTTTCATGCTTCAAGTTGCCACGTTTCAAGTCTTTGATCCAGCCAAGAATCAAGCTCATGATCCAGCCTTGTTGTCAAGCTTCAATGGACTAAAAGACCTTGTCATCTCCCCACACTATTGCTTGGCAAAGTGTGTGTTTCGGTTAATGGATTATAACTTTGAACTCTAATATCTTATATTGGACAATATTTTCCTGGACTATATTTGGCCTTTCCTGAAAGGTCTGCTTCTGAACTATATTCTTCACTTGTTTGTATTGACTTTATATAATTCTTTAATAAAGATATTAGATAGAATCTGGTCTCTGCGCATGGTTATTGGTGCTCTGCAGCGTGGGCCGTGACAGAATCTTAGGAAGCTGTTTCTTGATTTAAGGCAATGATGGGCAAGCTTTTGCGCTTGGTGTGTCAAAATTCACCAAAAAACCTAGCATGACTTGGGTGGTTTGTCACTTCGAGAAAAAAACCCCATAATTTCTCAATATGTATAGTTTAAATAACAAATATATATAATTGTAATATATAACTGTATTTAATAAATCAAAAACTATTTACTACCATTATTTCCATGTACAACAATCTATGGTACCTCTTGCAGTTTCCATGCTGATTTCTCTCTATTCTAGTTTCAATGTAGTCATGAATAATGAATAATAATATAATAGTAATATGATAATATATTACAATAATAGTAGAATGATATAATTATGCACATTACATATATATATATATATATACACACACACACACACACACACAGTAGTCTCACTTATCCAACATAAATGGGCTGGCAGAACGTTGGATAAGTGAATATGTTGGATAATAAGGAGGGATTAAGGAAAAGCCTATTACACATCAAATTAGGTTATGATTTTACAAATTAAGCACCAAAACATCATGTTTAACAACAAATTTTACAGAAAAAGTAGTTCAATACATAGTCATGCTATGTAGTAATTACTGTATTTACGAATTTATCACCAAAATATCATGATGTATTGAAAACATTGACTACAAAAATGCGTTGGATAATCCAGAACGTTGGATAAGCGAGTGTTGGATAAGTGAGACTCTACTGTATATATAAATGTAATGTGCATAATTCCCATGGACTAAACAACAAAACCACTGGACCAAATCGCATCAAATTTGGCCACAAAAGACATAGTCATCCAATCAATCTGCATGTGGCAGTGTGTCAGCAAAAATGGCTAGGTGTGTCAGTGCTGACACACGTGTCATAGGTTGGCCATCACTGATTTAAGGCATTGGCATGCTGGATGATATCCAAACATTGGACAGTCCGGAGATGTCAATACCTTGGTCCTTTCATTGCTGGCGGCTACTTCCCGACAGATGTCAGGTGGTGCAATACTGGCTAAACAGTATAATTTCTCCAGCGGTGTAAAGCTTAGAATCATAGAATCATAGAATAGTAGAGTTGCAAGAGACCACATGGGCCATCTAGTCCAACCCCCTGCTAAGAAGCAGGAAATCGCATTCAAAGCA
>NC_085844.1:4975922-5070922 GCF_035594765.1 Anolis carolinensis | reverse complement strand
TGCAATTTGTAAAGCCAACTGGCACTTGCATAATAATAATAGTAATAATAATAATCATCATCATCATCATAGAATCATAGAATAGTAGAGTTGGAAGAGACCTCATGGGCCATCTAGTCCAACCCCCTACCAAGAAGCAGGAAATCATCATCATCTTTGAGGCCTTCACCTTCAGGTTTCTTTATGTGCCCTTGCAGTGTAGCAACCAGGCTCGCTTGCAACCTCTCCTGGGCAGTTTGCAAACCTTGCTGCTTGCACCAGGCTGCTTTTGGCGCTGAGGTTGCAGCCAGTGCAATGCAAAGGGAATGCAATGTGTAAAGCCAACTGGCACTTACATAATATTATTATTATTATTATTATTATTATTATTATTATTATTATTATTAAGGCATCCACCTTCGGGTTTCTTTCTGTCTGTGCCCTTGCAATGTAGCAACCAGGCTCGCTTGCAACCTCTCCTGGGCAGTTTGCAAAGGCAGCTGAGGTTGCAGCCAGTGCAATGCAAAGGGAATACAATTTGTAAAGCCAACTAGCTCTTGCACGTCAATAAAACCAACGAAACCATTGATCATATCCTCAGCTGCTGTAAGAAAATCGCACAGACAGACTACAAACAGAGGCACAACTATGTGGCCCAAATGATTCATTGGAACTTATGCCTCAAGTACCACCTCCCAGCAGCAAAGAACTGGTGGGATCACAAACCTGCAAAAGTATTGGAAAATGAGCACGCAAAGATACTGTGGGACTTCCGAATCCAGACTGACAAAGTTCTGGAACACAACACACCAGACATCACAGTTGTGGAAAAGAACAAGGTTTGGATCATTGATGTTGCCATCCCAGGTGACAGTCGCATTGACGAAAAACAACAGGAAAAACTCAGCCGCTCTCAGGACCTCAAGATTGAACTTCAAAGACTCTGGCAGAAACCAGTACAGGTGGTCCCGGTGGTGATGGGCACACTGGGTGCTGTGCCAAAAGATCTCAGCCGGCATTTGGAAACAATAGACATTGACAAAATCACCATCTGCCAACTGCAAAAGGCCACCCTACTGGGATCTGCACACATCATCAGAAAATACATCACACAGTCCTAGACACTTGGGAAGTGTTCGACTTGTGGTTTTGCGAAACGAAATCCAGCATATCTATCTTGTTTGCTGTGCCATACAACGTCGTTGTGTTGATAATAATAATAATAATAATAATAATAATAATAATAATAATAATATTTGAGACCTCGACCTTCGGGTTTCTTTCTCTCTGTGCCCTTGCAATGTAGCAACCAGGCTCGCTTGCAACCTCTCCTGGGCAATTTGCAAAGGCAGCTGAGGTTGCAGCCAGTGCAATTCAAAGGGAATACAATGTGTAAAGCAACTGGCTCTTGCATGTCACTAATAATACTGTAATAATAATAATAATATTTGAGGCCTCGACCTTCGGGTTTCTTTCTCTCTGTGCCCTTGCAATGTAGCAACTAGGCTCGCTTGCAACCTCTCCTGGGCAGTTTGCAAAGGCGGCTGAGGTTGCAGCCAAGTGCAATGCAAAGGGAATGCACTTTGTCTTGCACGTCACTAATAATAATAATAATAATAATAATAACGAAATCCAGTATATCTATCTTGTTTGCTGTGTCATACAATATAATAATAATAATAATAATAATAATAATAATAATAATAATAATAATAATAATAATAGTAATAATAATGTGATGGGCACACTGGGTGCCGTACCAAAAGATCTCAGCCGGCATTTGGAAACAATAGATATTGACAAAATTACGATCTGCCAACTGCAAAAGGCCACCCGACTGGGATCTGCACGCATCATCCGAAAATACATCACACAGTCCTAGACACTTGGGAAGTGTTTGACTTGTGATTTTGTGATACGAAATCCAGCATAGCTAACTTGTGTTGTTGTCGAAGGCTTTCATGGCCGGGATCACAGGGTTGTTGTATGTCTTTCGGGCTGTATGGCCATGTTCCAGAAGTATTCTCTCCTGACGTTTCGCCCACATCTAGGGCAGGCATCCTCAGAGGTATGGCATCCTCTCCAACATTTTTCATTATTGTTCCTATTCATAGTGTTTAACCTCCTTGGTGTCAAATTTCACTTCCAAATTAATTTATAATGATTTCCTTTTATTCTAATTGACATGTCTTCTAGTTGCCTTGCTTTCCATCTCTCTTCCCATTTTTTCTCAGATATTTTTGTTCCTACTTCCTCCTCCCATCATTCTCTTAATGTTAATCTTTTCTTTTCCCCTGTGTCTTTAATTAATATTTTATACATTTAACTTGCTATTCCTTTTAATTGTTTGTTGTTTTCTCTTTTTTAATCTTTTAAATATTATTTCCTCGAATTGTGTTATTTTTCCGGTTTTATTTCAGACCCTCCATTTTTTATTGAATTTTTCCAGTCAAATCCAATGGAGCCATGAGATATTTATTCCTCTCACTTCTTCTCTCATTTTTACCTTTTCCCATTTTTGTTCTATCTAATTTTAGTTCCTTTTTTTCAAATTCTTTATCTAATATTCCTTTTAGTTCCTTTGGGAAATCTTTTTTCCATTATTATTGGTGTTAATACAGAATTCTTACTATTTAATTACCCTTTATGTTTATTCCATATTTCCATTATATTTCGTAATACAGTAGAGTCTCACTTATCCAACATAAACGGGCCGGCAAAACGTTGGATAAGCGAAAATGTTGGATAATGAGGGATTAAGGAAAAGCCCATTAAACGTCAAATTATGTTATGATTTTACAAATTAAGCACCAAAACATCATATTTTACAACAAATTGACAGAAAAAGCAGTTTAATACACGGTAACATTATGTAGTTATTACTGTACAGTAGAGTTTCACTTATCCAACGTTCTGGATTATCCAACGCATTTTTGTACTCAATGTTTTCAATACATTGTGATATTTTGGTGCTAAATTCGTAAATACAGTTAGGGTAGCATTATGTGTAATGAACTACTTTTTCTGTCAAATTTGTTGTATAACATGATGTTTTGGTGCTTAATTTGTAAAATCATAACCTATATTGATGTTTAATAGGCTTTTTCTTAATCTCTCCTTATTATCCAACATATTCGCTTATCCAACGTTCTGCCGGCTCATTTATGTTGGATAAGTGAGACTCTACTGTATTTATGAATTTAGCACCAAAACACCGCCATGTATTGAAAACATTGACTACAAAAACATTGGCTACTAACCAATTGACTATAAATAACGATAGAATTACATTAAATGAACTTACAGTAACAACATTGTCAGAAATTAAATCCGTAAAAAGTTCAGTTCTTGCTGCCTAGAGAAATAGCTGTGGATCCAGATAGGAGGCAAAGTGTGTTGGATAATCCAGAATATTAGATAAGCGAATGTTAGATAAGTGAGACTATTGTAGTATAGTTCCAATCTGTTTCATCCCTAGGTGGTGCAATGGGTTAAACCCTTGTGCCGGCAGGACTGCTGACCAACAGGGTGGAGGCTCGAATCTGGGGAGAGCAGGTGAGCTCCCTCTGTCAGCTCCAGCTCCCCATGCGGGGACATGGGAGAACTTCCCACAAGGTGGAAAAACATCAAAACATCTGGGCGTCCCCTGGGAAACATCCTTGCAGACGGCCAGTTCTCTCACACCAGAAGCGACTTGCAGTTTCTCAAATTGCTCCTGACACACACAAAAAAAAAATTATTTCAAATTTCCTTATATGTTATCCTTTCTCCACTCGATTGCCTTATTCCTGGACTCCATCCATTCCCAACTCTCTCCATCCATCATCTTTTCTACTACAAATCTTAATTGGTTTACTTCATAAATTTTTTATATATATACTAGCTGTGCCCGGCCACGCGTTGCTGTGGCAAAGTGGTGGTGGTATTGGTTAAAAATTGTTGTGTGATTTTTATTTGACGTTATTTGCAATTTTTTAATTAATTTTATTGTAAGTTATCTTTTTATTTATTATATTTTATTATTTTCTTGTATTATTTTTAGTTATTTTCTGTTATTATAGTATTTTGTTGTATTAATTTTTAGTGTTTTTTATTATTTTTTATTGGGTTGCTAGGAGACCAAGTTGGAGGAGCTTAGCCTTCTAACTGGCAGCAATTGGATAAAAGCAATTATTCCTCTCTCTCTAATTAGGACTTTATTTTTCTTTTCTTTTTGTTGTATCAACCTAGAGGCATGGATGATGGGTTGTGTTGTCAAATTTCGAGGTTGGGGGGCCTGTAGTTTTGTTGTTTTGTGGGTCGCCGTGATGCCATCACTCTTTTATATATATAGATATTCGGTAAGCCAAATCCTCCTTCTTTTGGGGGATTGTACCAAAGTTGTTTGTTTAATCTATTCTTTGCCCCATAATAACAACATTTATTTATCATTTGTTGCCATTCATTTATATCTTTTCTCGAAATCTTTAATGGAATCATTCTGAACAAAAATTTATTTTAGGTATGATTTTCATTTTTACTAACGCTATTCTACCGAACCATGATAGTTGTTATATTCCTTTAACTACGTCTTTTCTTAATTGTTCTATTTTTTTAAAAAAAAATTCTATATCTTTTAGATCTTTGGTTATGGTTATTCCAAGGCATTTTCTATTTTCTTTCATGCATATTTCCATATTGTTTATATCTGTTTGTATTTTAAATTCTTCCTCCTCCTGCTCAGTATAGTTAAGTAGCATTACTTATTATTTCTAATTCTGAATTTTTAAGTACAGTTGGCCCTCTGTATCCACAAACTCAATGTATACATGGTTTGAAGCTACAGTAGAGTCTCACTTATCCAACGTTCTGTATTATCCAACACAATCTGCCTCCTGCCCAGATCCACAGCTATTTCTCTAGGCAGCAATTCTATCTTTATTTGTAGTCAATTTGTTAATAGCCAATGTTTTTGTAGTCAATGTTTTCAATACATTGTGATGTTTTGGTGATAAATCCATAAATACAGTAATTACATAACGTTACCATGTATTGAACTGCTTTTTCTGTCTACATGATGTTTTGGTGCTTAATT
This sequence comes from Anolis carolinensis, assembly GCF_035594765.1. Lineage (NCBI taxonomy): Eukaryota > Metazoa > Chordata > Lepidosauria > Squamata > Anolidae > Anolis > Anolis carolinensis. Next base: position 5,065,869 of record NC_085844.1, on the reverse strand, counting down.
TGTAAAATCATAATATAATTAGACGTTTAATAGGCTTTTCCTTAATCCCTCCTTATTATCCAACCTTTTCGCTTATCCAACATTCTACCGGTCTGTTTATGTTGGATATGCGAAACTCTACTGTATTCCAAAAAACAAACCTTGATGTTTCCCAAGGAATTAGACACCAATTCTGTTGTTAGAATTTAAGAGATAATTCAAGACCTATCTCTTTTGGCAAACCTACCCAGTCAGTTTTTTAAGTATGAATTTTATTTTTTTCCATGGATTTTAATATGTGCATTTTACAGAAATATGTTTTAATATGGGTCTCGCTAATCTAACATAAACTGGTCGGCAGAACGTTGGATAAGCGAAACTGTTGGATAAAGAGGGATTAAGGAAAACCTATTAAATGTCAAATTACTTTATGATTTTACAAATGGAGCAACAAAACATCATGTTTTACAACGAAATGACAGAAAAAGCAGTTCAATACATGGTAACGTTATGTAGTAATTACTGTATTTACGTATTTAGCACCAAAACATCGCAATGTATTAAAAACATTAACTACAAAAAAATTGACTATTAAAATATTGACTGCAAATAAAGATAGAACTGCATAAAATGAACTTACAGTTATAACATTGTCATAAATTAAATGCGTTAAAAGTTCAGTCCTTGCTGCCTAGAGAAACAGCTGTGGATCTGGGTGGAAGGCAGACTGCGTTGGATAATCCAGAACATTGGATAAGGTTGGATAAGCGAGACTCTACTGTAATAGAGTCTTGGTAAGCCAACATAAGATGGTCGGCAGAACGTTGGATAAGCGAAAATGTTGGATAATAAGGAGGGATTATGGAAAACCTATTAAATGTCAAATTACGTTATGATTTTACAAATTAAGCACCAAAAGATCATGTTTTACGACATTGATTGGGAGTGTGGCTGTACTTGTGTTGTTGTTGGGTGTGTTGGCCAGCTGTGTGTTGCTGCCTAGAAAAACAACTGTGGATCCGGGCGGGAGGCCGACTGTGTTGGATAATACAGAACGTTGGATGAGTGAAGGTTGGATAAGCTAGACTACTGTATATGCCTTTTACTGAATGTTTTTCTGATTGTGTATTTTCACTGTGTTGTTCCCCGCCTTGAGCTGCGAGGTGAGGCAGGTAAGAAATTACTGTTTTTTTAAAAAAATATTTTTTTATTAATTTATCAATCAAAATGTCTAAGTTTACGTTTTCCTCATTTTACAATATCTTAAACATATCATGTTGTATACAATCCGACAGTAAAAAAAAATCAAAACATCTTTAAACATATTTCTTATCAGTTTTAGATTTTTCCATTACAACTTTACTACATATCTCTCTACTACACCCTTTACTTATACATAATTTTATTTATTTATTATTATTATTGTTATAATTGTTATACCTTTCCCCCCTCTTCCCTTCCCCTTATTTTGTGCCACCTTCACCAGGATCAACCAACTCATACTGTTTCACAAGTCCAAAATTTCATTGTCTCTGTTGCTGGCTTAGAAATTATTGTTATTGTTATTATTATTAATATTATTACAGTATTAATATTGTTATTATGGTAGTATAAATGATGTTGTTTTATCATGCTATTTGTACATAATGGACTTGCGTATCCATGGATTTTGGTTTCCCAAACCCAGCAGATAACAAAGGCCCAATGTATCCATATTGCTCTTAACTAAAGGTAGTAAAGGTAAGGGTTTCCCCTTGACATTAAGTATAGTCGAGTCCGACTCTGGTGGTTGGTGCTTATCTCCATTTCTAGGCTGAAGAGCCGGCATTGTCCATAAACACCTCCTAGATCATATGGCCATAATGACTGCATGCAGTGCCGTTACCTTTCTTCCAAAGCGGTGCCTATTAGTCTACTCACATTTGTATGTTTTTGAACTGCTAGGTTGGCAGAAGCTGGGGCTAGCAATGGGAGTTCACCCTGCCCCGCTGTTTCGAACCACCGACCTTCCGGTCAGCAAGTTCTGTAGCTTAGCGGTTTAACCCGCTGCGCCACTGTGGCCCCAAAACTAAAGGTAAGTGTACCATTATTAATATTAAAATATCTTATTTTCTCCTGGTCAAAATTTACTTTCTCCTGGTCAAGATTTACTGCTGTATTAACTCTTGTTTTAATGTCTTACTGTGTTTTACTATTTTGTTGTATATTGTTTAATGTATTTATGCTGTTGTTTTTGTAAATTGTGCTAGTTGGGCCTTGCCCCATGTGAGCTGCCCCGAGTCCCCGTGGGGAGATGGTGGCGGGGTATAAATAAAGTTTTATTATTATTATTATTATTCCACAGTCTGGGTGCAGCTACACTATAGAACAGGGGTCCTCAAACTAAGGCCGGGGGGCCAGATGTGGCCCTCCAAGGTCATTTACCTGGCCCCGCCCTTTATAATATAATATTTTATATCAGTTTTAATAATATAATATATTATATATACATATTATATTGATAATATTATCATGTTATACAATGTCATACTAATAATAATACCATATAATAATGTTAATTTCATGTTATATATTACACTAGCTGTGCCCGGCCACACGTTGCCGTGGCTTAGTCTGGTGGTATTGGTCAGTCTACATTAGGTTGTATTTATGCTGTGACCTCCACCTTCTTTATACTCACATTAGTAGTAGTATTTGAAGTCTGTTACCTTCTTCAATTTTTGTGTTGATTGATAATTGCTTGAGATCCCTGTTGTCTTTGGTTTGTTGTTAATCGTGACGTCTGAATCTGCTGAGTGCGGTTTATATTTTTTATTGTGGTACAATAGTCTTTTTTTTGTTGTGTCTGTTTTAATTGTTTATTATTGTTGTTGTTGTGGTCATGAAGGTTGGATAAGTTAGATGCTACTGTATTGTTTTTTGGAGGCCCAGTGTAGCACTGACTGGCCTCTCAGCCTCAGTGCCTGGCTGTTTCTTGCCTGTGATGGTGTTGATTCTTATTGTTGTTGTTGTTGTCATTGTTATTATTGTAATTGTTTTTTTGGAGGCCAAGTGTGAATGTAGGGATTGGGGAGGTGGGTGAGTTGTGTTGTCAAATTTTGTATTTGTTATAGTCACAATGCGTTGTTGTGAGTTTTGTGGGTCCGGATTGTGGTTGTGTGGTGTGGTTGTGTTGTTACAACCGGGAGGCAAGGCTTTTGCATTGTGCTGTCAAGTTTTATATTTCTGGGGCGTTTAGTTATGTGCCAAGTTTCGTATTTCTGGGGCGTTTAGTTGTGTTGTTATAGTCACGATGCGTTGTTGTGAGTTTTATGGGTCCGGATTGTGGTTTTGTGGTGTGGTTGTGTTGTTACAATCGGGAGGGAATGCTTTTGTGTTGTGTTGCCAAGTTTCGTATTTCTGAGGCGTTTAGTAGTGTTGTTATAGTCATGATGCATTGTTGTGAGTTTTGTGGGTCCAGTGTGGTTTTGTGGTGTGGTTGTGTTGTTACAACTGGGAGGCAAGGCTTTTGCATTGTTTTGCCAATTTTGTATTTCTGGGGTGTTTAGTTGCGTTGTTATAGTCATGATGTGTTGTTGTGAGTTTTGTGGGTCCGGATTGTGGTTTTGTGTTGTGGTTGTGTTCTTACAACTGGGAGGCAAGGCTTTTGCGTTGTGTTGTCAAATTTTGTATTTCTGGGTCGTTTAGTTGTGTTATAGTCACGATGCCTTGTTGTGAGTTTTGTGGGTCCGGATTGTGGTTTTGTGGTGTAGTTGTGTTGTTACAACTGGGAGAAAAGGCTTTTGTGTTGTGTTGTCAAGTTTTATATTTCTGGGGTGTTTAGTTGTGTGCCAAGTTTCGTATTTCTGGGGCGTTTAGTTGTGTTGTTATAGTCACGATGCATTGTTGTGAGTTTTGTGGGTCCGGATTGTGGTTTTGTGGTGTGGTTGTGTTGTTACAACCGGGAGGCAAGGCTTTTGCATTGTGTTGTCAAGTTTTATATTTCTGGGGCGTTTAGTTGTGTGCCACATTTCGCATTTCTGGGGCGTTTAGTTGTGTTGTTATAGTCACAATGCATTGTTGTGAGTTTTGTGGGTTCCGGATTGTGGTTTTGTGGTGTGGTTGTGTTGTTACAACCGGGAGGCAAGGCTTTTGCATTGTGCTGTCAAGTTTTATATTTCTGGGGCGTTTAGTTATGTGCCAATTTTTGTATTTCTGGGGCGTTTAGTTGTGTTGTTATAGTCACGATGCGTTGTTGTGAGTTTTATGGGTCTGGATTGTGGTTTTGTGGTGTGGTTGTGTTGTTTCAACCTGGAGGGAAGGCTTTTGCATTGTGTCGCCAAGTTTCGTATTTCTGGGGCGTTTAGTTGTGTTGTTATAGTCACGATGCATTGTTGTGAGTTTTGTGAGTCCTGTGTGGTTTTGTGGTGTGGTTGTGTTGTTACAACTGGGAGGCAAGGCTTTTGCATTGTGTTGCCAAGTTTTGTATTTCTGGGGTGTTTAGTTGTGTTATTATTGCATGATGCGTTGTTGTGAGTTTTGTGCGTCTGGATTGTGGTTTTGTGGTGTGGTTGTGTTGTTGTAACCTGGAGGCAAGCCTTTTGCATTGTGTTGCCAAATTTGGTATTTCTGGGATGTTTAGTTTTGTTGTTATAGTCACTGCGCAAACAACTTTATCATTTTATATATATAGATATACAGTAGAGTCTCACTTATCCAACATAAACGGGCCGGCAGAATGTTGGATAAGCGAATATGTTGGATAATAAGGAGGCATTAAGGAAAAGCCTATTAAACATCAAATTAGGTTATGATTTTACAAATGAAGCACCAAAACATCATGTTAGACAACAAATTTGACAGAAAAAGTAGTTCAATACGCAGTAATGCTATGTAGTAATTACTGTATTTATGAATTTAGCACCAAAATATCACGATATATTGAAAACATTGACTACAAAAATGCATTGGATAATCCAGAACGTTGGATAAGCGAGTCTTGGATAAGTGAGACTCTACTGTAATATTACAGTATAGTGGTATAGTTCAATATAGTGATATATAATGCTAATATTGTGCTATGTTAATAATATAATATATGGTATGTACATACAGCTGCTCTGAGTCCCCTTCGGGGTGAGAAGGGCGGGATATAAATGTAGAAAATAAATGTAGTAAATGAATAAATAAATAATTTTGGACTTAGGCTCGCCCAAAGTCTGAAATGATTTGAAGACACACAACAACAACAATCCTAATTAACCTGACTATCTCATTGGCCAGAAGCAGGCCCACACTTCCTATTGAAATCCTGATAGGTTTATGTTGGTTAAAATTGTTTTCATTTTTAAATATTTTATTGTTCTTTCATTGTTGTTGTTTTGCACTACAAATAAGACATGTGCAGTGTGCATAGGAATTTGTTCGTATTTCTTTTTCAAATGATAATTCGGCCCCTCAACAGTCTGAAAGATTGTGGACTGGCCCTCTGCTTAAAAAGTTTGTGGACCCCTGCTATAGATTGATGGAGTAAAAATAAATAAACAAAACACCCGCTGGGCATGTACGTAAATTAGTTCCTTCACTGGGATTGATTGTCTCAAGGCAAGCAGTTAAATCCAGTCAAGACACAGCAGAGTCTTTATCTGTAGTTAGCAGAGATTTATAGCACAGCTTCTGACTTTGTTGAGCTTTGTCTTTTATCCAACCCCCTTTGGAGGCTTTTAGTTTTCACTTATTGCATATGTTCAACTATTTACATGTCTGGTCTGCTATTGGTATATGTCATGGAGAAAAATATTGATTTGGAAAACACTTGATTCTTTTCATCTCCGGCATCCGGCTATGCTCGTCTCGGCCATGAGGAGGTGCTGTTGTTTCATTTTCCACGCCAAGGAGCCTTCGGGCGGTTTCAGGGCGGCTTTTATCTAATTGCCAAAGCGGTACCTATTTATCTACTTACATTGTTGTTTTCAAACTGCTAGGTGAGCAGGAGCTGGGCTGACGGAGGGAGCTCACCCTGACCTGGGCTTGAACTGCCCACCTTTTTCTATAGCTGCAGGGTGCCTTTTGTCTAATTGCCAAAGCAGTACCTATTTATCTACTTACGTTGTTGTTTTCGAACTGGTTGGTGAGCAGAAGCTGGGCTGATGGCGGGAACTCACCCCGACCCGTGCTTGAACTGCCAACCTTCCAGTCGGCAGGATCTTCTATAGCGGACAGTTTAACCTTTTTTTAGCCCAGTCCATATATAAAGGTTGAAAATAGGGTGTCTTTCAGTGGCACGGATAAATTGCAAGACGCAAGACTTGAGTAGTTAATACGAGGGTTGAATGAAAAGTAATGCCTCCACCTTCGTTACTTGGATTTGGATGGGAATATTTTAATAAATCAAATGCAGAAATAATCCTTAGAATGTGTTCTTTAACTACCACTATTCACTCTTCCACATAATCACCAGACAATGGGATACGTTTCTGCCAACGATGAACACATTGTCTGAAGCCATCACGGAAGAAGTCGACACTCTGTTTCTGCAACCAGCATCTCACAGGACCCATCGTGCACAGATCTTCCGATAGCCAAGTAAAGCAATAATGTGACCCACACGTTCTTGTGAAATGCCGATGATGCTTGAAATTTCTCTCTGAGTGATACGACAATTGTCCTGAATCAATCTGTCAACCTTTTGCTTGTGAAACGCGGTGGTTGCTGTCACAGACGTCCAACTCTTTGTTTGTCATGCAAGTCTTTAAACTTACTTGTCCAACGACGCACAGGACTCACATCAACACAATCACCATAAACAGCTTGCATTCTCTGAGGAATCTCCTTTGGGGTGACACCTTCTGCTGTCAAGAATTCAGTGACTGCACGTTGCTTAAGTTGCATTGACCGACCGTCTGCACAGGGTTCCATACTTCACACTTTAACAACACAACCGTTCAATGCTAAGGCTTCCCGCCAAAGGAAACTGTAGAGGAGAGTCTACTGAACAAGCCAGGACCTGCTGCAGACCAGCACTGCCATCTGTTGAGGAGTTACGAAGGTGGAGGCATTGCTTTTCATTCAACCCATGTACTTTAAAACAAGTAGGCTGGAGAGATAACCAGCGAGAAAAACAAAACAAAATTACTTTCTGCTTTTGCAACCTGGGCTGCCGCAATTAGGATGGGTAATTATGCTTATTGTAGGTTTTAATGTCAGTGGCAAGCTTCCATAATATGTGCATCTGTTTTGAAAATTGCCCTGCTTTGGAACAGGAATGTCACGAGGAGCAATGCTTGTCCTGGGGGTTGACTTTCTGTATAGAATCGTAGACTTGGAAGAGACAAAGCACTTCAGAGACCACCAAATACCTTCTGACAGAGGTCCATCCAACCCAGGCATGGTCAAAGTTGGGCCCTCCAGGTGTTTAGGACTTCAACTCCCACCATCCCTGAGAGCCTCAGGCCCCAAAGCACTTCAGAGACCTCCAAAGACCTTCCGACAGAGGTCCATCCAACCAGGCATGGGCAAAGTTGGGCCCTCCAGGTGTTTTGGACTTCAACTCCCACCATCCCTGAGAGCCTCAGGCCCCAAAGCACTTCAGAGACCTCCAAAGACCTTCCGACAGAGGTCCATCCAACCCAGGCATGGGCAAAGTTGGGCCCTCCAGGTGTTTTGGACTTTAACTCCCACCATCCCTGAGAGCCTCAGGCCCCAAAGCACTTCAGAGACCTCCAAAGACCTTCCGACAGAGGTCCATCCAACCAGGCATGGGCAAAGTTGGGTCCTCCAGGTGTTTTGGACTTCAGCTCCCACAGGGATGGTGGGAGTTGAAGTCCTAAACACCTGGAGGGCCCAACTTTGACCATGCATGATCCAACCTCTACTTGCAAACCTCCAGAGAAGGCAACTAATGGTACAGCCTCCTCTCCCAATTCCTTTTGTATCGGATCCCGCTGGCAAAACTGGTTTGGCTCATGGAGATACAGGCAGTCAGTCTCCAAATAATCTGCACGTTTCTAAATAAATATGTCACAGTGAGCGCTAGGTGGCATATTTTTTTAGCCTTCGGGGCTCTAAAGATGAGGCACTTCCTTTGCTCTATGACGAGACGCGTCCCGTGGTGACCTAAGGGATTGTTCAAAGGTGCAGCTAACTTTATTAAAATAATAGCATAAAGTCTTGGGGATAAAGATGAACGATACCAGAATACCAGAGGAATATCAATCTTCCTGTCAAACCAAACAACGAAACTTGGACTCGCCTGGAATCCACAACTGGTTGATTTCACCATGCAAGGGGACTATGCTTAATAATAGCCCATGTTTTCTGCCCTAAACTTGGTCCTGTTTTAGGTAAAGTCAAGAGTTTGTAGGAAACTGTTCCCACTGGTGTCAGAATGGGCAACAGCAGAATAAGGGGCCACTCAACCCCATCGTTACTGGTTGCATGGGTGGACTATTATGACTTCAGTAGATGCAATGGCTGGGAGCTTTCAAGGGATTTTGTGGCCAGCATAGAATCATAAGAGTTGAAAGAGACCACAAAGGGCATCTAGTCTAGCCCCTTATTTATCATATCACAAGCAAAACTGAGGGTTCAGCTGTAATGTACAGTAGAATTTCACTTATCCAACATTCGCTTATCCAACATTCTGGATTATCCAACGCAGGCTGCCTTCTGCCCAGATTCACAGCTGTTTCTCTAGGTAGCAAGGACTGAACCTTTTACGGATTTAATTTTTGGCAAAGTTGTTACTGTAAGTTCATTTTATGCAATTCTATCTTGATTTGTAGTGAATTTGTTAGTAGCCAATGTTTCTGTAGTCAATGTTTTGGTGCTAAATCCGTAAATAAAGTAATTACTACATAACGTTGCCGTGTATTGAACTGCTTTTTCTGTTGATTTGTTGTAAAACATGATGTTTTGGTGCTTAGTTTGTAAAATCACAACGTAATTTGAGGTTTAATAGGCGTTTCCTTTATCCCTCCTTATTATCCAACATTTTCGCTTATCCAACGTTCTGCCGGCCCATTTATGTTGGATAAGTGAGACTCTACTGTATTATTATTATTATTATTGACACAACGACGTTGTATGACACAGCAAACAAGATAGAGATGCTGGATTTCGTTTCACAAAACCACAAGTCGAACACTTCCCAAGTGTCTAGGACTGTGTGATGTATTTTTGGATGATGCGTGCAGATCCCAGTAGGGTGGCCTTTTGCAGTTGGCAGATCGTAATTTTGTCAGTGTCTATTGTTTCCAAATGCCGGCTGAGATCTTTTGGCACGGCACCCAGTGTGCCCATCACCACCGGGACCACCTGCACTGGTTTCTGCCAGAGTCTTTGGAGTTCAATCTTGAGGTCCTGATAGCGGCTGAGTTTTTCCTGTTGTTTTTCATCAATGCGACAGTCACCTGGGATGGCGACATCAATGATCCAAACCTTGTTCTTTTCCACAACTGTGATGTCTGGTGTGTTGTGTTCCAGAACTTTGTCAGTCTGGATTCGGAAGTCCCACAGTATCTTTGCGTGTTCATTTTCCACGACCTTTTCTGGTTTGTGATCCCACCAGTTCTTTGCTGCTGGGAGGTGGTACTTGAGGCATAAGTTCCAATGGATCATTTGGGCCACGTCAAGGTGGCACCTGCAGGGGGGTTATTATTATTATTATTATTATTATTATTATTATTATTATTATTATTATTATTATGCTTTTTCTCCGCCAAAAGGAGATTCAAACTGGCATTACAACAACATATGAATTAAAACCTATCACATACAAACATTAAAATAGAATTAAACATAGAGATATTAAAAATATATAAAGTTAAAAGCAATAAAACCATTAAGAAGTTCTTCATTTCAATAGTGTTTGCTATAATCCGTAGTTTCATGCATCCAGGAACGTACACCATATGGTGATTGATAGTTGTATGGTATAACCAATGCAATTGTATTTCCCAATACAATACATGGGCCAACTTGGGCCCTCCAGGTGTTTTGGACTTCAACTCCCACAATTCCTAACAGCCTACTGGCTGTTAGGAATTATGGGAGTTGAAGTCCAAAACACCTGGAGGGCCCAAGTTGGCCCATGCCTGGTGTAGATGCACGCTGGGAGAGAGAAATAGATGGTACAAACTTTCATAGACCTAAGTCTCCCTACTACTGAAATTCTCTAGTTTCCCTTATTTTTTTTCCAGCTGCTTCAAATATTTTACTTGACCCCAAATGTCTAATTTTGCCATGTTTTGGATACACACCCTGCCTATTTATTGCAAAAATCAAGCCTCTATTTTAAGAGGAAGCACATTTTTTCTCCTTGTTAAACAAATGCCAAAAATACACCTTTGGGTGAAGTCTAAAATATAATTAAATTGTTCCCATCTTCCCCAAGGTGCTGTGGGGTGGAGTACACATGTCCAATTTGTTGAGGCTATAAACAGGACTAATTTGTTCTCTTCTTCCTCTTTCATGTGCCCTCAAAGTGTCCCAGTTTCTCTCTGTATTTACTTATCTTCCAACTGCCCTGATTTGGCCTTGATAACCCCTAATTAATCCTGCACTATCCCATTTTTTTCAGATGCCTTTTTAATGTCCCAACTTCTCTCTCTTCCACCTTCCTCCTCCTTTGTCCTCAGATGAATTGAATTGCTGAAAAACAGAGCTTCTGTCTTGTCTGGATAGTGTTGCACCTCAGCGCTGGTTCACCTTGCTCTTAACACACACTCCACCACAACAGACTAGGTCCAAACAGTTTATTGATAAAAGATAGCAAAGTCTGAATAAAAAGCAGTAAAGAAAGCAGTCATCCAAATGCAATGGCAGTCAGTAAAAAGCAATATTCAAATGCAAAGGCAGTCAGTCAAAAAGGCAATATTCCAGAAGCAATTTGCAGAATATAGTTCCAAGTCTCTGATATAAGAAATCAGTCCTGAAAACAAGACAACATGAACTTCAAAGTATAATGCAAAACACTTGTTCTAGGCGTGAACCAAAGCCAAGAATCCTGTTCCATGAGCTTAGACAAGGCAAGAGCTGTGCTTCCAAAATCAACGTTGCTTCGTCTGAAATCTTTCCTTGTTTCTCCCTTATTTACCCATGCTTACAAGTCAAGAAAGCATTTCTCTGACCTTGAATTCCCACACTGATATAAGAAATCAGTCCTGAAAACAAGACAACATGAACGTCAAAGTATAATGCAAAACACTCGTTCCAGGCGTGAACCAAAACCAAGAATCCTGTTCCATGAGCTTAGACAAGGCAAGAGCTGTGCTTCCAAAATCAACGTTGCTTCATCTGAAATCTTTACTTGTTTCTCCCTTATTTACCCATGCTTACAAGTCAAGAAAGCATTTCTCTGTCCTTGAATTCCCACGCATTTGCCAGCTATTCTACGGGAATGTCTGGGACGATGAACCTTTAACTTCAACCTTGTATCTGTATCTAAGGAAGACTCCTCTGACTCGCTGCCAGAGACACCTGGGTCTTGTTGATGTTCTAAACGCTGTTGATGTTCCAAACCCTGTGGAAGGTTACCCTTATCATTAGTTTCTGTTTCCTCGCTAGCCTGCGACCTCTCTGACAATTCAGAGCCTTCAACATTCCCATCATTAAAGCCTTCGACATTTCCTCATCACCATTGCGTTGGTCAGCCTGCATAAACCCAAATCCCCCTTCATCATCAGACTGAACCACAACAGACAAAGCCTCAATACATTACTCCACAATGAATAGCCTCTCTGGCATTAGCTCGGGAAGAGATATAGAAGCGAGTATTATCAATATCGTGATTAATGCTTGAACCCCAACCTCCAGATCACTGAAAAGGCATAGAAGAGGGGATTAAGCTCTTAAGGAACCCATAGAAGGCTGAACAAATATCCATTGGCACCACAAAAGCCTAGAATTGAAAGAGACCCCAAGAGATCATCCAGTCCAACCTCCTTCTGTTAAGCAGGAGTACATAAGGTCCTCCCAACCGATAGTCATCAAGTCTCTGTTGAAAAATCTTCTGAGAACATACAACATAATAGTAGAATCTCACTTATCCAACATTCTGGATTATCCAACACAGTTTGCCTTCCGTCCCGATCCATTGCTGTTTCTCTAGGCAGCAAGGATTGAACTTTTTATGGATTTAATTTTGCGACTATTGCTACTGTAAGTTCATTTTATGAAATTCTTTCTTTATTTGTAGTCGATTTGTTAGTAGCCAGTGTTTTTTTAGTCAATGTTTTCAATACATTGAGATGTTTTGGTGCTAAATTCATAAATACAGTAATTACTAAATAACGTTGCCGTGTTTTGGACTGCTTTTTCTGTTGATTTGTTGTAAAACATCATGCTTTTGGTGCTTAAATTGTAAAATCATAACATAATTTGACGTTTAATAATCGCTTTCCCTTAATCCAGGGGTCCTCAAACTTTTTAATCCGAGGGCCGGTCCACAATCCTTCAGACTGTTGAGGGGCCGGATTATCATTTGAAAAAAAAAATACAAACAAATTCCGATGCACACTGCACATGTCTTATTTGTAGTGCAAAATCAACAACAACAACAAGAACAATGAAAGAACAATACAATATTTAAAAATAAAAACAATTTTAACCAACATACATTGATCAGGATTTCAATGGGAAGTGTGGTCCTGCTTCTGGCCAATGAGATAGTCAAGTTAATTAGGGTTGTTGTTGTTGTTGTTGTTGTTGTTGTTGTGTGCCTTCAAGTCATTTCAGACTTTGGGTGAGCTTAAGTCTAAAATGCATTTATTTATTTATTTATTTACTACATTTATTTACTACATTTGTATCACACCCTTCTCACCCCAAAGGGGACTCAGAGTGGCTTACAAATTATATGTACATACAATATATTATATTATTAGCATAGCACAATATTAGCATTATATATTACTTTATTGAACTATACCACTATACTGTAATATTATTAGTAATATTATATGTAATATAGAATATATAATTAATATTATTATATGGTATTATTATTAGTGTTATATTGTATTACATTATAATATTATTATCAATATTATATGTATATACAATGTATTATATTATAAAACTGAGGGCGGGGGCCAGGTAAATGACCTCGGAGGGCTGCATCCGGCCCCCGGGCCTTAGTTTGGGGACCCCTGCCTTAATCCCTCCTTATTATCCAACATTTTCACTTACCCACCATTCTGCCGGCCCACTTACGTTGGATAAGTGAGACTCTACTGTATTCCAAGGCATCAACAATTGTTCTTGGTCTGGGTTTACACCATGCTCAAACACCACGACAATATGTAATTTTTGGAGGTCTGCCGTCAGGGGAAAAAAATCATATTCCAAGGCAGCATCTTCTATTGTAACAAAGAATTTTTGTCCCTGATTTGAAAGTATTATTTCAAACCAGGGGCTGCAGTGACACAATGAGTTAAACCCATGTGCTGCTGACCTGAAGGTTGGCAGTTTGAATCTGCAAGACCGGTGAGCTCCCATCTGTCAGCCCTAGCTCTTTGCCAACCTAGCAGTTCGAAAACATGCAAATGTGAGTAGATAAATAGTTACTGCTTTGGTGAGAAAAGGCATAACGAGGATGTGACAACGCAGGCTCCTCGGCTTGAAAATGGAGAAAAAGCACCTCCCCGGAGCCAGAGATGAGTACTGGCTCCAGAAGCCAGAAATGAAAGGTGAACCTTTTGCCTTGTTTGTGTTTGTGAATCTCATTGTATTTGGCCGTAAAGGAATTGAATATTTACTTATGTAAATGCTGTAGTTCCCTACGGGAGAAGGGCGGAATGTAAATAAAATGTATGATTATAATTATTATAATTATTATTATTTCCTGTTTAATTGTTCAGGAAATAATAATCCTTATTTGAAAGGTTTTGTTGTACTACCGAAACTTCATTTTTTGGGCCACAAACTAGGAGGGTTGAATGAAAAGTAATGCCTCCACCTTCGTAACTTGGGTTTGGATGGGAATATTTTAATAAATCAAATGCAGAAATACTCCTTAAAATGTGCTCTTTAACTACCAGTATTCACTTTTCCACATAATCACCAGACAATTGGATACATTCCTGCCAACCATGAACAAGTTTTCTGAAGCCGTCATGGAAGAAGTCGACACTCTGTTTCCGCAACCAGCGTCTCACAAGACGCATTGTGCACAGATCTTCCGATAGCCAAGCAAAGCAGTCATGTGACCCACACGTTCTTGTGAAATGCTGATTAGGCTTGAAATTTCTCTCTGAGTGATAGACGATTGCCCTGAATCAATTTGTCAACCTTTTGCTTGTGAAACTTGGTGGTTGCTGTCACAGGACGTCCAACTCTTTGCTTGTCACGCAAGTCAGATGTTCCCACCTCAACATCTTTAAACTTACTTGCCCAACAACATACAATACTCACATCAACAATCACCATAAACAGCTTGCGTTCTCTGATGAATCTCTTTCGGGGTGACACCTTCTGCTGTCAAGAATTCAATGACTGCATCTTGCTTAAGTCACATTGATGGACCATCTGTGCAGGGTTCCATTCTTCGCACTTTAACAACACAACCGTTCAATGCTAAGGCTTCCCCGTCTGCGCAGGGTTCCATTCTTCGCACTTTAACAACACAACCGTTCAATGCCAAGGCTTCCCGCCAAATGGAACTGTAGAGGAGAGTCTACTGAACAAGCCAGGACCTGCTCCATACCAGGACTGACATCTGTTGAGGAGTTACGAAGGTGGAGGCGTTACTTTTCATTCAACCCTCATAGTTGTCATCTAGCTCCAATTCATCGCACATCTCCCTGATCTTAAGAATATTCTTGGCAACATATCTTCAGAGGGCTTTTGCCACCTTCGCCTTCTTCCAAGGCTTCCAAGAGAGTCCGACTTGACCAGGTCTGAGTCAGGATTTGAACTTTGATCTTCTGTAGTCTTAGTCCAGGTCTGGGCAAATTTGGGCCCTCCAGGTGTTTTGGACATCTACTTCCACAATTCCTAACATTTGTCAGGATTCATTTGTCACCTTTTCCTTTGTTAATATTATTCCCCAAATGTTTACATCCTAAGCAACTCATGGACATTTTTTTATTTTTTTTATTTCCAGTTCATGCAGTGTATATTAATTATCTTTAGAGTTGGAAGGCAAAGCAAATATGACAAGAACTCGGCCACATTATCAGAAGCATAGGTTTCAACAAACAATAGGAGGATAAAAGCTAAGAGTCCTCCATCAGAGAAGCCCAAAATCAGGGGTTCTTAGAAGTCAAGCCAAACTACAAACGGATAGGAATGAGCCAAAGCCAAGTTCCAAAAGCATTTTCCCCTAAAATATTTGTTAATCTCTGCTACAGATATATAGGCATTTCCCCCTGCAAGCCTTTGCCATCCTATGTACTTATATACCTGTATCTATATACATTCATTTTATATATGAATTTCCCCTTATACGTTTGCAAGTGTTTGCAAACCCTATATACATATGGATATCTAGAGATTTCTATGTACCTGTATGTCTGTATCTATGTGTATTCATTATTTTTATGTATGACTTTTCCCCTCACATGTTTGCAAGTCTTTGCAAATCCTATACATATATAATTATCTATATATAGAGAGATGTCTAGATAGATATATATAAATATAGATATATATAGGGCTTGCTAATATTGCAGGGAAAATGCACGCACACACAGAGAGATTTCTAGATGCATATAAACATAGATATATAGGGCTTGCAAATATTGTAGGGGAGAAATGCGCATACATAGAGAGGATTTGCAAACATTTCAGGGAAAAATGCATATGTGAAATTAGTAGATATAATTATAGATGTATATCTAGCTCTCCATTGTTTAAATAGGCATTGAATGTTTGCCTGTTACTATGTTGGAAGCCGGCCTGAGTCTCCATGGGCGGGGTACAAATAGGGCGGGGTACAAATGAAGTTTTTATTGTTGTTGTTGTTGTTGTTGTTAATACTATATTGTTTTTAACCTACTGATGCCTCAATTAATGTAATTTTATTGGCATCTATTTTTATTTTGAAATTTACCAGGTGCATTTCCTGCCCTCATCTTATACTCGAGTCAATAATTTTTCCCAGTTTTTTGTGGCAAAATTAGGTGCCTCGGCTTATATTCGGCTCAGCTTATTTATTTATTTATTTATTTATTTACAGTATTTATATTCTGCCCTTCTCGCCCCAAAGGGGACTCAGGGCGGATCACATTATGCACATATGACAGAGACAACAGACAGACAGACACAGAGGCATTTTAACCTTTTCCTGAGGGGATGTTCAATTCTGGAAACAGTGGGGAGCAGCTGCTTCATCATCCACTCTGATGGCACTTCCTCACTTCCTCATTCCAATGTTGTAAATTAGTTAAACTTGCCTCCCCACTTTTTTATAAGTGGTACCTTATTTCCTACTTGATAGATGCAACTATCTTTTCGAGCAGGGGCTATATTTTATTTTTAATTGACGGGTGCTCACCCCGCCACGGGCTGGCCTCAAACTCATGACCTCATGGTCAGAGTAATTTATTGCAGCTGCTGCTTACCAGCCTGCGCCACAGCCCGGCCCCCTTATACTCGAATATATACGGAAGTCAGGAACAAATATAAATAAGCTTTGGATAGCATGGTGTAGATTTCTTTCACTTCTTGTTGTCTCCGTTCTTAATGTTATTTGTAAGTCAGATATTTGTAACTCGGAGACTGCCCATACTCAGAACCATAGCAAAATCAGGAATCAAGAGCAAGAGCCGAGACCACGGTTCAGAGTCAGAAAAACCAGTAGCCAGAAGAGCAGCAGAGTCAGGATTCAATACAAGGGTAACAACAAAGACAAGTTTAGAGTCCAGAAGTTAGAAATACCATTTCTTAGAGGCCAGGAGTTCCTGAAAACAAACCCAGGAGCAGCAAAGCCAGGGTCCAGAGCAAGAGGACTATCTTCTTTGCCCCCAGAGACACAACACAGAGGGATTTTTACCTTGAGGTCTTCATCATCCTTTCACTAATCTTTGAGACCTGTGATATCTTTGAGAAGGGATGATTAACTTTTCACTACCTTGCCCCAAATGCTGAGAACTGGTGGTCATGACAAACTCAGAGAACGTTATTTAAGGCAAGAAGGGCAAACATGACCCTTATGCCTTGTTCCGTTGTATATCCCAAATGAGGTAGAATTGATCAGTGTGGGTGTCCTACAACTTGCTCACCCCTAAGGACAATAGAAATGGTGTTTTGGGTTTCCATGTATTGGGGACTTTGGGATGAGGAAGGCATTGGTCTTTCCTTCTAACCCCCTTTATGATGGGATGGGAAACCTCCTCCCACCACCCATGGGAGGCCTGGAGGACCTGGGATGGGGAAGGGACCACGGATGGGAAAGCTCTTCCCTGTGTCTCCAAGCTTCAGCATGCCTCCAAGAGAAAGCTGGCTCCCTAGGGCTATGTGGGGGTTTGGGGTGCCTTGGGCGGACCATGGGCCTTTCAGTGGGGTTGGTGGTGGCTCCTTCTGGGGCTTCTTGCTCCATGGACCTCCTACCCCTTTCATCCATGGGGCTCATACCCCTTTCTGGCATGTGTCTCCTACCCCTTTCCTCCACTGACCCCCTACCTCTTTCCTCCATTGACCCCCTACCCCTTTCCTCCATTGACCCCCTACCTCTTTCCTCCATGGACCCCCTACCTCTTTCCTCCATGGACCCCCTACCTCTTTCCTCCATTGACCCCCTACCTCTTTCCTCCATGGACCCCCTACCTCTTTCCTCCACGGACCCCCTACCTCTTTCCTGCATTGACCCCCTACCCCTTTCCTCCATTGACCCCCTACCTCTTTCCTCCACGGACCCCCTACCTCTTTCCTCCATTGACCCCCTACCTCTTTCCTCCATTGACCCCCTACCCCTTTCCCCCATGGACCCCATACCCCTTTCCCCCATTGATCTCATACCCCTTTCCCCCATGGACCCCATACCCCTTTCTTGCATGGACCCCATACCCATTTCTCCCATGGGCCCCATGCCTCTTTCCATTCCTGCTCCCGCTCCCATGGACACAGAAACCCAGGCGTTCTCCCCGCCTCCAGCCCAAGCAGAAGCGTGGAAGGGGAGCTGCTGAAGGGGAGCGGGGCCTGGAGGAGGAGCGGGGCCTGGAGGAGGAGCGGGGCTCGGAGAAGGAGCGGGGCCTGGAGGAGGAGCGGGGCCTGGAGGAGGAGCGGGGCCTGGAGGAGCAGCCTCAGCAGCAGAGCCCTGGGGGCCACTCGGAGGAGACCCTGCAGCTTCACTGTTGCTTCCAGTCTCGCATTTCTTCTTCAGCCACGCAAGGAAAGAGCAGTCCTGGCTCGGGGCTTCGGAGGCTTCGGAGGCTTGGGGACGACCCCCAGAAGGAGCACCAGCCGTGGAGGGGACGGTCCTTGAGGAAGGTGACGCTGAGGTCAGGGAAAGGGCCATTCCGGTCAAGGTGTGGGCCATTTGGAGCATGGTGTGGGCCATTTCAGATGGGCCCATAGGCTGGACACCAGAACGGCCCTCACGGCCAGGGGAGCCCCGATCCCCAGATGACCTGTGAGGAAGAAGGACAGAGAAAGAACGGACGGAAGGAAGGAAGGAAGAGAAAGGAAGAAAGAGAGAAAGGAAGGAAGGAAGGACGAAAGAGAGAAAGGAAGGAAGAAAGGAAGGTAGGAATAAAGGACGGATGAAAGGAAGGAAGAAAGAGAGAAAGGAAGGAAGGAAGGATGAAAGGAAGGACAAAAGGAAGGAAGGAAGGAAAGAGAGAGAAAAGAAGAATGAGAGAGAGAGAAGGCAATAAAGAGAAAGAGAGAGAGATTTTTCCTTACTATGATTTTGTAAGGAAAATCCAGAGTCACTGCAAATATTTGCCTGTACAGTATAGTCTCACTTATCCAAGACTCGCTTATCCAAGGTTCTGGATTATCCAAGGCATTTTTGTAGTCAATATATCATGATATTTTTGGTGCTAAATTCGTAAATACAGTAATTACAACATAACATTACTGCGTATTGAGCTACTTTTTCTGTATACAATTTGTTGTATAATATGATGTTTTGGTGCTTAATTTGTAAAATCATAACCTAATTTGATGTTTCATAGGCTTTTCCTTAATCCTGCCTTATTATCCAAGATATTCGCTTATCCAAGGTTCTGCCGGGCCCGTTTAGCTTGGATAAGTAAGTGTTATTTATTTCTATAATTATATTTTTACTTTGCTTAATAATGTGCTATTTGTTTGTTATGTAATGTTTGTGTTGTTTTTATGATTGGAAACTGCCCTGAGTCCCATCCGGGAGATAGGGCGGTATATAAATAAATAAATAAATTATTATTATTATTATTATTATTATTATTATTATTAGTGAGTCTCTACTGTACTTGGATAAGCTTAACTCTGCCTGTTTTCTTTTTAAATGCAAGCTTTCCTAGCCTTATACCTCAGCTCACTCCATTGTGTTTTTGACTCTGCTAATGTGCTAATGAAACTTTAACCTTCTTCAAATGATATTGTTTTGCCTCTGGCCTCACAGCCTGAGATCTTTCACATTCTAGCATAAGCATCCAAGATATTCGCTTATCCAAGGTTCTGTCGGCCCATTTAGCTTGGATAAGTGAGACTCTACTGTATTTTCTCTTTTTCTATCCACATTGCAGAATTAATGCATTTTGACACCACATTAGCTGTCCTAGGAGCGGACACTTCTCAAGGTCTTCAAACTGTCCTAGGAGTTGACACTTCTCAAGGTCTTCAACCTCTACCAGAGAGTGCTGGCGTCTCACTGAACTACACCTCCAAGTATTCCATAGTATTGAGCCATGGCAGTTAAAGTGGCGCCAAACAGCATTAATTCTGCCGTGTAGATGCACCCCAAGCCACAATTGGACCCAACGGGAATGACTTACCCAGTTGGCCGGGAGCCACTCTCTCCTCGAGAGCCCATCCTGGCAGCCGGGGGTCTGGGGTGACCTTGGAGCGTGGATCTGGCCTTATCTTGGACCTGAAGAGCTGGTCCTCTTCTCTTTGGCAATGTCCCTATCCCAGGAGCCTTCATAAAGACAGCAGACGGAAGTTCTCCCGGTGCCGTTGCCACCTTTCTCCTCGAGGCTCCGGGAGTTCCTCATCCTGCGAGTCATTAGCCACAATTACCCTCCTGGCCACCTTCTCAGGCAGGACATCGCATGGCATCGGGCATCCTCACTTGGCTGCCAGGGAGAGCCCAGCCTTTTAAATGCCAGCCTGCTCATTTTATAGTCATGAATGGTTGAGTATACCTTCTCCAAGAACCTTGGGACTAGAAGCATTTCCCCCCAAGATCTTGGCATTTCCGCACATCTTGGAGATGGTGTCCAACTCTAAGCACGAAACTCATTTTTGTGACATATACGTCATACCTACAGCCTGAAGATATTATTATGGACCATATTTTAAGTAATTGTGTGCCTGAGACAAAATTTACGTACACAGAAAACAAAGGCGCTGCTCTCTCAGCCAACCATATGGACAAGTTTCAAATGTTGGGATATTTCAGAATTCCTGACAAGGAATAGTCAACCTGAACAGATGTTGTGTAGTACTTTGAGTGTTGGACTGTGACTCTGGAGACTAGGGTTTGATTCCTCTCTTAACCATGATGGGATTGACATAAGCAACAGCATCAGCAACAACAATAACAACAGATTTGCAGCCGGTTGACGCAATATGCCCAGAGAGGACTCTCTAATGCAGGGGTCCCCAAACTAAGGCCCGTGGGCCGGATGTGGCCCTCCAAGGTCATTGACCTGACCCCTGTCCTAAACTTTAGACTTAAAGGTTGACATAAGTCTACCAGGTCTTTGGCGGTCTCTTGGCTTACTTATGGCCTTATTAGATCGTCTAGATGGTCTTTGAAGGTCTCTTTGCTTAGCTACGGCCTTATGAGACCATCTAGATGGCTTTTGGAGGTCACTTTCCTTACCTATGGTCCTATGAGACCGTCTAGATGGCCTTGGAGGGTCCCTTTCCTTACCTATGATCTTATGAGATTGTCTAGATGGGCTTTGAGGTCCCTTTCCTTATCTATGCTCTTCTGATGGCCCGATGAGATCATCTAGATGGCCCTTGAGGGTCCCTTTCCTTACCTATGATCTTATGAAACCATCTAGATGGTCTTTGGAGGTCTCTTTGCTTACCTATGGTCCTATGAGACTGTCTAGATGGTCTTTGGGGTTCCTTTCCTTATCTATGGTCTTCTGATGGCCTGATGAGATCATCTAGATGGCCCTTGAGGGTCCCTTTCCTTACCGATGGTGTTATGAGACCATCTATATGGTTTTTGGAGCTCTCTTTGCTTACCTATGGTCTTATGAGATCATCTAGATCCGGGGTCACCAAACTAAGGCCCATGGGCCGGATGTGGCCCTCCAAGGTAATTTACCTGGTCTCTGTCCTAAACTTTAGACTTCAGGTTGACCTAAGTCTGAAATGACTTGAAGGCACACAACAACAATCCTAATTTTGGACTATTTCATCATAGTCCGGGCCCCCAACAGTCTGAGGGACCGTGAACCGGCCCTCCACTTAAAAAGTTTGAGGACCCCTGCTCTAATGGTTTAACATCATCCTGGAATGAAATGGCAAATGGAATACTCTTTCAAAAATATATTTTTATTCAAAATAAAGCATGGTAAAAAGGAGTATTAATACATATACAAATCAATTTTATAATATACGAGTATGAGGGTTGAATGAAAAGTAATGCCTCCACCTTCGTTACTTGGGTTTGGATGGGAATATTTTAATAAATCAAACACAGCAATAATCCTTGGAATGTGCTCTTTAACTACCACTATTCTACATCATCACCAGACAATTGGATACATTTCTGCCAACGAGGAACAAGTTTTCTGAAGCCGTCATGGAAGAAGTCAACACTCTGTTTCCGCAACCAGCGTCTCACAGGACCTATTGTGCACAGATCTTCCGATAGCCGAGCAAAGCAATAATGTGACCCACACGTTCTTGTGAAATGCCGATTACGCTTGAAATTTCTCTCTGAGTGATACGACGATCGTCCTGAATCAATCTGTCCACCTTTTGCTTATGAAACTCGGTGGTTGCTGTCACAGGACGTCCAACTCTTTGTCACGCAAGTCAGATGTTCCCACCTCAACATCTTTAAATTTACTTGCCCAACGACGCACAGGACTCACATAAACACAATCACCACAAACAGCTTGCATTCTCTGATGAATCTCTTTTGGGGTGACATCTTCCGCTGTCAATAATTCAGTGACTGCACGTTGGTTACGTCGCATTAACCGACCATCTGCGCAGGGTTCCATACTTCTCACTTTAACAACACAACCGTTCAATGCTAAGGCTTCCCGCCAAATGGAAATGTAGAGGAGAGTCTCCTGAACAAGCCAGTATCTGCCGCAGACCAGGACTGACATGTGTTGAGGAATTACGAAGGTGGAGGCATTACTTTGCATTCAACCCTCGTATATCATCATAGGCTATCATTCAGGGCCAAGGTGATTGTCTTCCAGTCAAGCTTTTTATATGCTTCTGAAAAGGTGTTTATAGTGGCTTGTAGGTCTTCTGAATGAGCGCAGACCACGTTATCATCAGCATATTGGAGATCTGTAACAGATATTGTTGTGACCTTACTCTTGGCTTTCAGTTTGCTGAGGTTAAATAATTTGCCATAGGCCCAATAGATTGATTTTCACATTGATGGGTGGCTTCCTATCAACAAGGTGCAGTATCATAGCAATGAAGAGGAAAAATAAGGCAGGGGCAATAACACATCCCTGATTGACTCCTGATTCCACCTTAAATGGGTCACTTTGGGAGCAATTGCTGTTCAAAACTGTTGTCATCGTGGAGGAACCGCAGGTTGTTCACAAATTTGCCAGGGCATCCGATTTTTAAGAGGATGGTCCAGAGAGCATTACGATTCACTGTGTCAAATGTCTTTGCAAAATCAAAGAATGCCATGTACAGAGGTTGATTCAATGATCTTCATTTTTCTTGGAGTTCTCCTGCAGTGAAGGTCTCATCCACTGTTCCTCTGGAAGAGAGTCTTCTGAAATAGGTAGAAGGCGGTTTGCAAGGATTCTTGCGAGGATTTTCCCAGTGAAGGTTAGAAGAGAGATACCTCAATATAGGGGTCCCCAAACTAAGGCCTGGGGGCCGGATGCGGCCCTCCAAGGTCATTTACCTGGCCCCCGCCCTCAGTTTTATAATATAATATTTTATATCAGTCTTAATAATATAATATATTGTATATGCATATAATATTGATAATAATCTTATGTTATACAATATAATACAAATAGTAATACCATATAATAATATTAATTATATGTTATATATTACATATTATATAATAGTATAGTGGTATAGTTCAATATAGTAATATATAATGCTAATATTGTGCTATGCTAATAATGTAATGTATTGTATGTACATACAGCTGCTCTGAGTCCCCTTCGGGGTGAGAAGGGTGGGATATAAATGTAGTAAATAAATGCAGTAAATAAATAATTAATTTTAGACTTAGGCTCGGCCAAAGTCTGAAATGACTTGAAGGCACACAACAGCAACAATCCTAATTAACTTGACTATCTCATTGGCCAGTAGCAGGCCCACACTTTCCACTGAAATCCTGATAGGTTTATGTTAGTTAAAATTGTTTTCATTTTTAAATACAGTAGAGTCTCACTTATCCAACATAAACGGGCCAGCAGAATGTTGGATAAGTGAATATATTGGATAATAAGAAGGGATTAAGGAAAAGCCTATTAAACATCAAATTAGGTTATGATTTTACAAATTAAGCACCAAAACATCATGTTATACAACAAATTAGACAGAACAAGTAGTTTAATATGCAGTAATGCTATGTAGTAATTACTGTATTTATGAATTTAGCACCAAAATATCACAATGTATTGAAAACATTGACTACAAAAATGTGTTGGATAATCCAGAACGTTGGATAAGCGAGTGTTGGATAAGTGAGACTCTACTGTATTGTATTGTTTTTTCGTTGTTGTTGATGTTGCACTGCAAATAAGACGTGCAGTATGCATAGGAATTTGTTTTGTTTTTGTCAAATGATAATTTGGCCCCTCAACAGTCTGAAGGATTGTAGACTGGCCCTCTGCTTCAAAAGTTTGGGGACCCCTCCCTCAATAGTTTCCACCGTCTGTCCTTTTCCCTTTTTGAAAAGGGTGATGATGGTGGCATCCTTGAAGTCTGCTGGGATTTTCTCGGTCACCCACACTTTTTCAATGAGCTGGTGGAGTTGTTGTATCAGCTCAGGTCCAGCCTTTTTAAAGATTTCAGCAGGGATCCCATCAGGTCCGCTGGCTTTGTTATTTTTAAATTGTTTGATGGCTTGGCTGACCTCCTCCACTAGGCAGTGCTGCAAGCTCATCCCGGGTTTGTTGTTGCGGGATTTGTGAGAGAACCTTTTTGGTCACATTGGAGCTGCAGTTAAAGAGGTTATGATAGTGCTCTTGCCAATGTAGTGCCATGGTCCTTTTGTCCTTTACTTTGGTGCCATCTGATGATCACAGAAGGTATATACCATGATGTGTTGGGCAATAGATGACCTTTGTGGTTTTAAAGAATCCCTGTACATCATGGACATGTGCAAAGTATTGCGCCAAATTGCTATATGTGTGTGTGTAAAGAAATCCTTGCAAAGATGTTTGCAGGAGATCTCTGCAAAAGAGCTCAGCTTTGCAGAGAGATAAGCCACGCCTAAAACAACAATGTATCGGTTTGATGGCAGATGGCTGAGTTTGTCAGTTGGAATTTGAGCTTGCTGGGAGAGCACAGAAAAAGACAGGCTCTCTAATAGCTACGGTCAAGTAGCTGATTTAAATATGCTATGCTGTATATATATTGAATGCTGATTGATTAGTTATTGATCCTATGCAACTACAAGGACATTGTACGATTGCTGAACTGTTTATTTGACTTCAACTCAACAAGTAAAGTTTCCTTTGTTCTTTTAATTCCTCTGCCTGGTCTGAGTCTTTTGCACATGGTGTTAGCTGGACGCTGCTGATTCCGCTGTACACTCACCTGGTAACACAAAGTGTTGTATTTCTTGTGCCTTTTTTGTCCTTGAGTTCTCTGGTCCTTCTCTGGACCTTAGCTTTTGCATTGGCATAAATCTTTTTTTTTTTCAAATGATATTTATTAGGATTTTCAAAACCAAAACATTTACATAAAATGCAAAGAGGAAGGGACAAAAAAAGAGAAAGAAAAAAGAAGAAAAAAAGAAGGGAAAAACATGAATAAAGGAATACATTTTTGTCTTCCATCCTTATTCTAATGGGATTTTTAATTTTGTTAGTTCTTAATTAGTATAGTCCTGGTTGTTTTCTTTATTACCTTTCTACCTCTTCAGTTCCATAAGTTGTTCTTTTCTCCTTATTTATGTATTTTCTATACAAAGTCCAGTCTCTTTTCTTAATTGGCTGCCCTCTTTGAATCTTTAATAAAAAGGTTAATTCATCCATATCTTGAATCTCTTCCATTTTTTCTTGCCATTGTTCTTTCGTTGGCGTATCATGTGATTTCCATTGTTTCGCGTAAACAATCCTTGCTGCCGTATTTATGTAAGTAAACAGTTTATCCTCATTTAAATTAAGGTTTATTTCCATATCTGTCAGACCCAGTAGGTAATATTCCGGTTTCATCGGGAAATGTTTTCTTCAATATTTTTTGAGATTCCATGTGTATCATTTTCCAATATTTAATTGTTTCAGTACACATACACCATACGTGGAAATATGATCCAATGTGATTTCTACATTTCCAACAGGTGTTTTGGAAAAAGAAAAAGGCACAAATCTTTTTCTTAGCAGCACAGTTGGTGTCTCTCTTCCTTATTTGGAAGGCTTTCCTTTACTAATCAATTAACTGCAGGATCTCGTTATCATTTTTATCAATCTTTGTTCCTCGGAGTTTACATTTAGGAGCAAACTTGATGGCCATCATGGATCGATTTAATCGATGGTCTGTCTAGTAGTTATCAACACTTGTCATGACTCTTGTGAGAAGTATATCGCAGTGGTCTCTGGCATGTCATCTTTTTCACCCAATCGATATATATATAAATGCAATGTACATAATTAGGACCGAGTTAGCAACTAAACCACTGGGCCAAATCACACCAAATTTGGCCACAATACTCATCACTTTCCACAGAGTGACCTTGTAGCTTCAAAGCCTGGCTGCTTCATACCTAGGGGACTCCATTGTTACCCAGCTTGAATACCATTGAATACCCTTGCATCTTCAAAGCCTGGCTGCTTCATACCTAAGGGACTCCATTGTTACTCTACTTGAATACCACTGAATACCCTTGCAGCTTCAAAGCCTGGCTGCTTCATACCTAGGGGACTCCATTGTTACCCAACTTGAATACCATTGAATACCCTTGCAGCTTCAAAGCCTGGCTGCTTCATACCTAAGGGATTCCATTGTTACTCTACTTGAATACCATTGAATACCCTTGCAGCTTTAAAGCCTGGCTGCTTCATACTAGGGAACTCCATTGTTGGCCAACTTGAATACCATTGAATACCCTCGCATCTTCAAAGCCTGGCTGCTTCATACCTAGAGTACTCCATTGTTGGACAACTTGAATACCATTGAATAGCCTTGCAGCTTCAAAGCCTGGCTGCTTCATACCTAGGGGACTCCATTGTTGGACAACTTGAATACCATTGAATAGCCTCGCAGCTTCAAAGCCTGGCTGCTTCATACCTAGGGGACTCCATTGTTACCCAGCTTGAATACCATTGAATAGCCTCGCAGCTTCAAAGCCTGGCTGCTTCATACCTAGGGGACTCCATTGTTGGACAACTTGAATACCATTGAATAGCCTCGCAGCTTCAAAGCCTGGCTGCTTCATACCTAGGGGACTCCATTGTTGGACAACTTGAATACCATTGAATAGCCTTGCAGCTTCAAAGCCTAGCTGCTTCATACCTAGGGGACTCCATTGTTGGACAACTTGAATACCATTGAATAGCCTTGCAGCTTCAAAGCCTGGCTGCTTCATACCTAGGGGACTCCATTGTTGGACAACTTGAATACCATTGAATAGCCTCGCAGCTTCAAAGCCTGGCTGCTTCATACCTAGGGGAATCCTCTCTAGGCCACCTTGAATGCCACGAAGAAAGCCCCACAGCAACGCGTGGCCAGGCACAGCTAGTTAAATCTAAGATGGCCAACAGCCTTTATGATACAAACAGACAGATATACCTTGTACATATACTTATATCTATCGATAGATAGATGTCACAAAAACAAAGTGACTGTCAACAACAAGAAGTTTCCAAAATGTTGATAATTTGGATTATCCTTCCCTGGACTTGATCTAAATCAGTGGTTCCCAACCTGTGGTCCGTGGACCATCAGTGGTCCCCAAGAACTAAAATATGATCCACAGCCTCACCATTACTACACCATTGCAACAAGAGCGACTGGTCTTGCAAAACCCTCTTATAGTGCCAAGGCAACGAGGATGTTGGGAGCAGAGAGGCTGACTACCTACGAAAGGTGTGACAACAAGCCTCCTGACTGCTGCTTCTCCTCTCCCTCCTTCCCCCTGAGCAGAGCCATTCCATGTGGCACCTGGAAGTGGGAGCGCCTTGGGGTCTTCATTTTTAGGTCTGTTCCTGGGGTTATTTGGGATGCCGATCCAGAGAACTGTATTGGATAGACCGCATCAGCTCTAGATGATTAAATATGGTTTTCTATGGGCTTTGAAAAGAGAGAAACTGAACATTGTAAAAGACTACATGACTAAATGGGCTTCTAATATAGGCCACCCGATAAAAATGGAAGATTGGGAAAGAAATTGGAATAAAAGACTAAAATATACCTACGCATATGATATAAAAGAGAATTGATATAAAATGATGTTACCGTACACAAAAACTGGCAAGATGTAAAAAAAACTTACAAGATATGTGTTGGAAATGTGAAACTCAGGAGGGGTCTTTCTTCCATATGTGTTGGACCTGTAAAATTGCAAAAAAAAAAAAAAAAAGACAAAAATACATGGGAAAATTCAAGAAATATTAGGAATAAAATTCCAAATGAAACCAGAACGTTTTCTCTTAGGAATGCCAGATTTTGAAATGGATTTAAGCAAAGATATACTATTTAATTTTTTGGTGACAGCAGCTAAAATAATTTATGCTAAAAATTGGAAACTGAAAGAAACCCCCCGGATAGAAGACTGGATATTGAAAATATTAGATATCATGAATATGGACAACTTAACACAATGTCTTAAAAGAAATCAAGGCATACCAAAGAAATCAACTGATTGGACACTTTTGAAAGAATACTTAAAATAAGAAAAGAAGAGAAGCAGATTCCCAATCATAAAAATAGCATGAACAAATGGGTGGTTGTGTTCTTAAAGAAAAGAAATGTATTTTTTTAATAAAAATATATGGACATTTTAAACTTCGATGGAAGAGGTCGGAAGTTAACAAACTCTTTTTTCTTTTCTTTCTTTTTCCTTTTTTTTTTAACACTCTCTTGCTACTTTCCTACTTTATCATTTATGTTCTCCCATTTTTATTGTAAAAGGAAAATACTTGTGAGTTTGTGTAATATATTACTTTTTATTACTATTTTTTGCTATATAACTATTTTTTCTATATTACTATATAACAACACACCTACTTTTAACAACATTTATCTAATTCATAAATCTTATAGTTGACATTTTCCCCCAATGTTGTGAAAATGTAATAAGTCCATCTTTCTTGAAGTTCATCCAAGGTTTCTCCTTCATCAGCATCGTCGGTTTGTCTAATGGAGAACTCCAAGATTCTGTTGCCGTGAGTCTCGGTATCTATAAATTTCTGCCCTAAGCTTTATCAAATGATCTCAGTAACTGCGAGAAACATATAAAAATTTTGGAGATGGCAGCATGAGCCTACACAGTGATGCAGTCGCCAAAAAAATCATTTAAAACAGTATTAACAGTTGATCCTATCTCTTCTCTACTCTGCTTGGCAATGTCTCTTCTGAGTTTCAGAAAAGGGATCTTTCTTTGACTTGTCCTTAAATCTCAGAACTGGATTCAGTAAATTAGGAAACCTTATTTAAGTTAATGAAGAAACCTAATCGAGTTAATTAACAAAATGAGCAAAAAAAAGGAAAGGTTTGGAGGCGATCTGTTGCTACAGTTCTAGCAGGTAAAGGCAAATCAGTATTGATGCTCTGCAGCATGTTTTGAATGTACATGCCTGTTAATTAATAATTCCTGGTAATTAAGTTGCACATTTAGCTCTATACTGTCATAAAAAAGGTGTTGCGTAGTTTCAGCAGATTTCAGCCTGCCTGGTGAAAGAGGATTTATGGCTTTGGCCCAGGTTCAACATCAAAGAAAAGAGGAACTTGGCTATCTTTTTAGGATGCTTTCGCTTTTGGGAGGTTCAGCAATTTCCAGCAGCCTCTTGTCGCCAGGTTTCACCCCTTTCCAGGGACCAAAGCAACCCAGATCCGGCTGCTGAGATTGTGAGTTTTAAAATATACAGAGCAGAGGCTTGGATGCAAGAAAGAAGGCTGTCAAAAAAAAGAGTGTCATGTCTGAGCCTCATTTGGGATAATTATTGGCCTTTCTGCCCTCTCCCTTTAGTCCTAAATGAGATCTCATTCAGGATTTACTGCATCATTCATTGTCTTTGCACCAGATTTGTCCCTTTTACTGCATCTACATGTAGATTCACGCAGTTTGGTCTCACTTGGCTTAATGGGTTGCTGTGAGTTTTCCAGGCTGCCTGGCCAGGTTCCAGAAGCATCCTCTCCTGATGTTTCGCCTGCATCTATGGCAGGCATCCGCAGAGGTTGTGAGGTCTGTTGGAAACTAGGCAAGTGGAGTTTATATATCTGTGGAATAAAGTCCAGGGTGGGAGAAAGAACTATTGTCTGTTGGAGGCAAGTGTGAATGTTGCCATTGGCCACCTGGATTAGCATTGAATAGCTTTGCAGCTTCAAAGCCTGGCTGCTTCCTGCCTGGGGGAATGTTGGGAGGTGTTCGCTGTCCCTGATTGATTCATGTCTGGAATTGATCAGAGAATGCAAGCTGCTTATGGTGATTGTGTTGATGTGAGTCCTGTGTGTCGTTGGGTGAGTAAGTTTAAAGATGTTGAGGTGGGAACATCTGACTTGCATGACAAACAAAGAGTTGGACATCCTGTGACAGCAACCACCAAGATTCACAAGCAAAAGGTTGGCAGATTGATTTAGGATGATTGTCGTATCACTCAGAGAGAAATGTCAAGCATAATTGGCATTTCACAAGAACGTGTGGGTCACATTATTGCTTTGCTTGGCTATCGGGAGATCTGTGCACGATGGGGAATGTGAGACGCCGGTTGCGGAAACAGAGTGTCGACTTCTCCTGTGACGGATTCAGAAAACTTGTTCATCGTTGGCAGAAATGTATCCTATTGTCTGGTGATGATGTGGAAAAGTGAATAGTGGTAGTTAAAGAGCACATTCTAAGGATTATTTCTGCGTTTGATTTATTAAAATATTCCCATCCAAACCCAAGTAACGAAGGTGGAGGCATTACTTTTCATTCAACTCTTTTTTTTTCTCCCTGTTGAAATTCACTGTGTTGTTTTTGTCCCAGCACGATAATCTGTTATGGTCATTTTGGATCAGGATTCTGTCCTCTGGGGTATTACCTATCCCACCTAATTTGGTGTCATCAAATGTGATAAGCGTGCCCTTTATTGTGTCGTCCAAGTCATTTGCAAAGATATTGAGCATCAGGTCCAGGACAGAATCCTAAGGCATTCCTCTAGACCAGGGGTCCTCAAACTTTTTAAGCAGAGGGCCGATCCACAATCCTTCAGACTGTTGAGGGGCCGAATTATCATTTGAAAAAAAAATACAAAGAAATTCCTATGCATACTGCACATGTCTTATTTGTAGTGCAGCAGCAACAACAACGAAAGAACAATACAATATTTAAAAATGAAAACAATTTTAACCAACATAAACCTATCAGGATTTCAATGGGAAGTGTGGGCCTGCTACTGGCCAATGAGATAGTCAAGTTAATTAGGATTGTTGTTGTTGTTGTGTGCCTTCAAGTCGTGTCAGACTTTGGCCGAGCCTAAGTCTAAAATTAAATACTTATTTACTGCATTTATTTACTACATTTATATCCCACCCTTCTCACCTTGAAGGGGACTCAGAACAGCTGTATGTACATACAATATATTATATTATTAGCATAGCACAATATTAGCATTATATATTACTATATTGAACTATACCACTATACTATTATATAATACTAGCTATGTCCAGCCACGCGTTGCTGTGGCATTGTCTGGTGGTGTTGGTGAGAACTTGTTGAGGTAGTAGTGGTATTGAATGTCTGTTGTATGGTTGTCTTTATGTTTAGTATGCATTTGGTTGTTTGTGTACTGTGAAAGTGGTGAGGATAGAGGGGGTCTATGTCCCTGTGTAGTATTGTATAGTATTTATACGTTGTCCATGTGTTGGGAATGCTTGGATTGTGTCCTGCTGCATAGTAGAAAGGGTTGGGCTGGAGGGCCCTTAGGGGTCTCTCCAAATTCTTGTGCCTGTCCCCTGGGCTGAGTGCGTTGCTAGGAGACCAAGTGGGCGGAGCTTAGCTCGTCTAACTGGCAGCAATTGGAGAAAAACAATTATTCCTCTCCCTCTAATTAGGACTTTATTTTTCTTTTCTTTTTGTTGTATCAACCTAGAGCCGTGGATGATGGGTTGTGTTGTCAAATTTCGAGGTTGGGGGGCCTGTAGTTTTATTGTTTTGTCCGCTGCCGTGATGCCATCACTCTTTTATATATATAGATGTAATATATAACATATAATTAATATTATTATATGGTATTACTATTAGTATTATATTGTATAACATAAGATTATTATCTATATTATATGTATCTACAATATATTATATTATTAAAACTGGTATAAAAATATTATATTATAAAACTGAGGGTGGGGGCCAGGTAAATGACCTTGGAGGGCCGCATCCATCCCCGGGGCCTTAGTTTGGGGACCCCTGCTCTAGACACCAGGTGCCTTTCTATGTTCCACTGTTTATGGAATCTGAAGGTGATGAACCTTGTTCCAGGTCACGAAATGACTACCAAGGTGACAGTATGCTTTGAAGCAGCCTTTCCTAATTAAATACAATGGCCGTTTATTACTGCACATGACTAAATGTGCAGCATAGTTTCTGGAAAGGATGTGTAGACTTCATATTTTTTCAAAACATCTTCTAGCATGTCTTAATTCTTATTGGGTTACCCAAGCGATCCCTTGATTCTTCCTCCATAATGGAGACTAGAAAGACAATTCATTGGAGGCAATAAACAGGCACCCCAAAATCCTTGTCTCTTCTTGTGATGTTTTAGGAAGTCACACATGAGTTGCATCTACATAGTGGAATGAATGGAGTTTGACTCCACTTG
Source organism: Anolis carolinensis (assembly GCF_035594765.1). NCBI lineage: Eukaryota > Metazoa > Chordata > Lepidosauria > Squamata > Anolidae > Anolis > Anolis carolinensis. The sequence goes on along the minus strand of NC_085844.1, from coordinate 5,033,386 downwards.
AACTGTCACAGCTCAATGCTAAGGAATGCTGAGAGTTGTGGTTTGGTGAGGTACAGTATAGTCTCACTTATCCAAGACTCGCTTATCCAACGTTTTGGATTATCCAAGGCATTTTTGTAGTCAATGTTTTCAATATATCGTGATATTTTGGTGCTAAATTCGTAAATACAGTAATGACAACATAACATTACTGCGTATTGAACTACTTCTTATGTCAAATTTGTTGTATGACATGATGTTTTGGTGCTTAATTTGTAAAATCATAACCTAATTGGATGTTTAATAGGCTTTTCCTTAATCCCTCCTTATTATCCAAGATATTCGCTTATCTAAGGTTCTGCCAGCCCGTTTAGCCTGGATAAGTGAGACTCTACTGTAACATCACACTTTGGCAGAGAAAGCTAAAGTCCTTGTAAAACTTCAGCATCCATCATTCCATAGCATTGAGCCATGTCAATGAAAGTGGTTTCAAACTGGATTAATTCTATAGTGTAGATCAGGGGTCCCCAAACTAAGGCCCGGGGGCCGGATGCGGCCCTCAAAGGTCATTTACCTGGCCCTCAGCCACCGTTTTATAATATAATATTTTATATCATTTTAATAATATATTGTATTTACATATAATATTGATAATAATATTATAATGTTATACAATATAATACTAATACTATATAATAGTATTAATTATATGTTATATATTACATATAATATTACAGTATAGTGCAGGGGTCCCCAAACTAAGGCCTGGGGGCCGGATGCAGCCCTCCAAGGTCATTTATAATATAATAAGTTTTATAATATATTTTATATCATTTTAAATAATATAATATATTGTATATACATATAATATTGATAATAATATTGTGTTATACAATATAATATTAATAATGATACCATATCATAATATTAATTACAGTAGAGTCTCACTTATCCAACACTCACTTATCCAACGTTCTGGATTATCCAACGCATTTTTGTAGTCAATGTTTTCAAAACATCATGATATTTTGGTGCTAAATTCATAAATACTTTATTTACTACATAGCATTACTGCATATTGAACTACTTTTTCTGTCAAATTTGTTGTATAACGTGTTGTTTTGGGGCTTAATTTGTAAAATCATAACCTAATTTGGTGTTTAATAGGCTTCTCCTTAATCTCTCCTTGTTATCCAGCATATTCGCTTATCCAACGTTCTGCCGGCCCGTTTATGTTGGATAAGTGAGACTCTACTGTATATGTTATATATTACATATAATATTACAGTATAGTGGTATCGTTCAATATGGTAATATATAATGCTAATATTGTGCTATGCTAATAATATAATATATTGTATGTACATACAGCTGCTCTGAGTCCCCTTCAGGGTGAGAAGGGCGGGATATAAATGTAATAAATAAATGTAGTAAATGAATAAATAAATAATGTTAGACTTAGGCTCACCCAAAGTCTAAAATGACTTGAAGGCACACAACAACAACAGCAACAATAATCCTAATTCACTTGACTATCTCATTGGCCAGAAGCAGGCCCACACTTCCCATTGAAATCCTGATAGGTTTATGCTGGTTACAATTGTTTTCATTTTTAAATATTGTATTGTTCTTTCATTGTTGTTGTTGTTTTGCACTACAAATAAGACATGTGCAGTGTGCATAGGAATTTGTCCGGTTTTTTTTCCAAATGATAATTCGGCCCCTCCACAGTCTGAAGGATTGTGGACCGGCCCTCGGATTAAAAAGTTTGAGGACCCCTGGTGTAGATGCAACATCAGCATTGACGTATGGGTACTCTTAACCAACAGTAGCTGGGTTCATTTTAAGGCATTTCTTTGTTTCTGTTTCCCCACATCTTTATCTTTTTGTTTATACAGTAGAGTCTCACTTATCCAACACTCGCTTATCCAACGTTCTGGATTATCCAACGCATTTTTGTAGTCAATGTTTTCAATACACCGTGATATTTTGGTGCTAAATTTGTAAATACAGTAATTACTACATAGCATTACTGCGTATTGATCTACTTTTTCTGTCAAATTTGTTGTATAACATGATGTTTTGGTGCTTAATTTGTAAAATCATAACCTAATTTGATATTTAATAAGCTTTTCCTTAATCCCTCCTTATTATCCAACATATTCGCTTATCCAACATTCTGCCGGCCCGTTTATGTTGGATAAGTGAGACTCTACTGTAGTTAGGTGGACTTCATGCCCAGAAACAGCCCAATATGTGCATTCTTGTCATTATATTCAAATGTTTCTGCTTTATCATTTATATTCCATACTTTCTAACACTTGTGTATTTTGCAAAGACACTGGTCAGGCCTCGGTGATAATATAATTTTGCATAAGTATAAACACCCTGTAACAACGTTAATGCTGCCTTTCTATTGAGCTGGTTCTACATTTTATTTATTCATTCACTTATTTATTTACAGTTATTATATTCTGCCCTTCTCACCCCAAAGTGGACTCAGGGCGGATCACAATACACATATACATGACAAACATTCATTGCCATTAGACATACAACAGAGACAGAGACAGAGAAGCTATTTAACATTTTCCAGCTTCCGGCTTCATGAGGGTGTGCTCGATTCCAGCCACAGGGGGAGCTGCTGCTTCATCATCCACTGTGACACTGAGTCCTTGATGGAGTACTTCCTCATTCCCATAATTCCCATCAGAGTCGTCTTGAAACTCATCCTGAACCTGAATCCCTTTATCTTGAACCTGTATCCCCAAATCCTCATCAGAGTCACTCTGAGGCTGAGACATAACACATGGGCCATTTTAAGGGGAAATGAAAACCTGAAACCCGATACTCTTGTCATAATTTGTCCTCCAACACATATCACAATAGTTATTCCTCCCCTTCATCCTCCCCAATTTGAACCCTGTTTGTCTTTTTCAGAGAAGACTGAGGCCAAGAAGGTGTGGAGTAGCTCTGCCTTTTCTCTGTCTCCTGTTAGCATTTTCCATCCCCGGTGACATCACCAAAACAAGCCCTTTCTGTGGTTTTGAACCTCTTTAGCAAGCCTGGGCTCAAATTCCTAGGTGCTTTCTCCCCTTTTCCATTTGCCTTTTAAGTCTTATCTGCACATCTGGTTGAGCATTGCCTGGATCTTCTAGGTCACCAGTGGAGGAAGGGAGCTATCCTACCTCCCTCCTCCTTTTTCCATCATCAGAGGGCTTTTGGAAGACAGGCCTGCTGTGATCGTGGGAGAACATAGAGAGCAGAGGACACAGATGAAGATGTTCTGGTCACTTGGGGAAAATTTCCACTTTGCCAGGCAGATGAGAGAGGAGGGCTGGCAGAGGAGGAGATGAGCCGGATTGAGGAAGGAAACCAGAGCCCCTCCCTTCAAATAGCCTTCCACCCTGTTGAAAAATGTCATCCTGTACTGCTTAAGTCTCTATGGTTAGATAGGAAGCCTAGAAAAGAGTTAGGGACACCTTTCCCAGTCCTATGCATGCTTTGATTAGGCTTCACTATTGTTTCCTCTTTCCTGTCCTGTTTAGGTCAACCCCACCCTTTGATGCTTTAGAAATGTGATCTCTCCTAGGGGTTGATGTAACTTCCCCAATTTGGCCTTTGGAATGTTTATGTCCCTAGAGAAGAAGCGACCCACGAGGCTTGGTTGCCATTAGTTCTTCCTGCTTTGTTCCAGAGAGAGGACGCACTTTTGTCCACTCTTGTAGTCAAGATGTAGCTATCTAGATCTTTGTTATTTTTATCTGTCTATGTGTATTAGATCAGATTAGATAAGCTAGCTAGCTCCAAACCTTTACTATCCATCAATGGATTTCCTTTTACCTCAATAAATGCTTTTAAACTTTGAAGCTGGCTTTGCGGTCCTTTGCCATCCTGAAGACATAGAGGCTTTCCTGAACCCACACTGCATAAGTCTCATTGCTGCATTGGAAGGAATGCTTCCATATACTCTGCTATTTTAATGGGAATTTACCTCATAAAGGTGATTTGAGCTTAACGGCTCATCAATTCCCACCACACCCCACCCCATGGCTCATCCCCAAAGAGACACCTGGAGTCGGGAATGCATTCAAAAGCATAGGATTTTATTTAGGAGATGCTGTTGGGGAGATGAAGCGAGGGAAGGGGAGCGGGGGTCCCTCAGAGTCGGGGTGGAGGTCTTGTGTGCATGGCAGCCCCACTTGGGCCACGGCCATCAGTCGGAGTCTTCGGGGGAGAAGCAGTTGAGGCAGCGGAGCAGGCAGGACAGGTCCAGGTCGTTCCCGGCTCCCTGGCAGATGTTGCAGATGAGCTCCCGGAGTTTGGCGATCACCTGTGGATGAGGGAGATAAACAATGGAGGAGGGTCATGGGGAGAGGGGAGGGAGCGGGCTTCGGACCCCTGCACAGGCATCTCCGGGCTGGGCCGGGCTGTGGTGCAGGCTGGTGAGCAGTAAGCTGCAAGGGATCACTCTGACCAAGAGGTCATGAGTTCGAGGCCAGCTCGGAGCCTACGTTTGTTTCTGTCTCTGTTCTATGTTAAGGCATTGAATGTTTGCCTTGTATGTGTGCAGTGTGATTAGCCCTAAGAGAAGGGCGGAATATAAATACTGTAAATAAATACATCTGGGGTCGAGGAGGGAGGGGAGAGGCAGGGAAGGAAAGCTCACCTTCTGTCGCAGGTCGGGGTCCTCCACCTGGCAGGCACCCGAGGCCAGGGCCTTGGCTAAGTCGCCCAACTGCTTGGCCACTTCCCCCAGGGTCTGGGCCACTTCGCACAGGTCCAGGCCCTCCTCCTCCCCGGTCTTCCCATTTCCTCCGTTTTTCCCGTTCCCTCCGTTTCCGTTGGAAGAAGATCTGCGAGAAAGGGAGAGAAGGTGAGGCAGAAGCCAGAGGAGGAAAAAAGGAGGGAAAGAGAGAAGGAAGGAAGGGAGGGAGGAGGGAAGGAAGAAAGAAGAAAGGAAGGAAGGAAGGAAATGGAAGGAAGGAGGGAAGACAGAAAGGAAGGAAGGAAGGAGGGAGGAAAGAAAGAAAAGTAGGAAGGAAGGAGGAAAAGAAAGAAGGAAGTAAGGAAGGAAGGAATAAAGGAAGGAAGGAGGAAAGGTAGTATGGAAGAAAGGAAGGAAGGAAGGAAGGAGGAAAGAAAGGTAGGTAGGTAGGTAGGAAGGAAGGAAGGAAGGAAGGAAGGAAGGAAGGAAGGAAGGAAGGAAGGAGGAAAGGAAAAAAGGAAGGAAGGGAGGGAGGGAGGAGGGAAGGAAGAAAAAAGAAAGGAAGGAAGGAAGGAAATGGAAGGAAGGAAGGAAGGAAAGAAGGAAATGGAAGGAAGGAGGGAAGACAGAAAGGAAGGAAGGAAGGAGGGAGGGAGGAAAGAAAGAAAAGTAGGAAGGAAGGAGGAAAAGAAAGAAGGAAGTAAGGAAGGAAGGAATAAAGGAAGGAAGGAGGAAAGGTAGGATGGAAGAAAGGAAGGAAGGAAGGAGGAAAGAAAGAAAGGTAGGTAGGAAGGAAGGAAGGAGGAAACGAAAAAAGGAAGGAAGGGAGGGAGGGAGGAGGAAAGAAACGAAGGAAGGAAGGAAAGAAAGAAGAAAAGAAGGAAGAAAGGGAGGGAGGGAGGGAGGGAGGGAGGAGGAAAGAAACGAAGGAAGGAAAGAAAGAAAGAAGAAAAGAAGGAAGAAAGAAAGGAAGGAAGGAGGAAAGGAAGGAAGGAAAGAAGGAAGGAAGGCGGCAAGACAGAAAGAAGGAAGGAAGGAAGGAGGAAAGGAAGGAAGGAAGAGAGAAAGAAGAAAGGAAGGAAGGAGGAAAGAAAGAAAGAAGGAAAGAAAAAAAGTAAGGAAGGAAGAAAGAAAGGAATGAGGAACAAAAGAAAGGAAGGAAGGAGGAAAGGAAGGAAGGAAGGAAGGAGGTGGGAGGGAGGGAGGGAAGAACCCAGAGAGAAGCTAGGAAGGGGAAGTAGGGATAAAAGAAGGAAGGAAGATTGGAAAGAAGCTTATCCTAGCTCACCACAGGTAAGTTTCTGTAGCTTATGAAGCTTACTTCTGGTTCTCTGCTATATCTATGGCGGAATCATCTCAACTGAAGGTTATTTTGAGCTTAACAGCTCAGTTTTCCCAACAAGGAGAGTGGAAGGGAGGAGAACAGGAAAGGAAGGAAGGAAGGAAGGAAGGGAGGAAGGAAGGAAGGAAGGAAGGAAGGAAGAAAGAAAGAAAGAAAGAAAGAAAGAAAGAAAGAAAGAAAGAAAGAAAGAAAGAAAGAAAGAAAGAAAGAAAGAAAGAAAGACCAGAGAGAATCTAGGAATGGTAAGGTGGGAGAAAAGAAGGAAGGAAGGTTGGAAAGAAGCAGGCAAGGAAGGAAGTAAAAATGGAGAGAGGGAAAAGGGGGGGATCGAGTGAAGACAAGCAAAGAAGGAAGGAGGGACCCCCTTCTGTGTCTTGGCGAGGGCCCCGATCCATTCCTTCCTCACCCCCAGCAGCAGCAGGGCTTCTGCTTGTTCTGTCCTTTGCTCATCCTGGCTCTGGTCTCTCTCTTCCTCGGTGTCTCTGGAGGAGGACGAGGGCCCTTTTATGCTGCCCTTCTGCCCCTGGGCACCCTCCTCCCTCTTTTATGGGGCCCTTGTTCGTAAATAACGCAAACCAGGCGCAATCCTTTGGGGCATCACTCTGCACCGCCCTTTGCTTCTGCCCCAGGATTCCACTGAGTGAGCTTAATGGGCAAGAATAGAAAAGACTGGTCATCACTTAGACAGCTCTGCATGGTCCAGGTCTAGGCTCTGAAAGGACAGGGAGAAAGGGCCTTCTCGGTGTGGCCCCAAGAACCTGCAAGTCCCTTCCCCAGGAAGCCACAGAGACATCCTCCTCCTTAAAGGAAAAATTGGCATTTTCTTCCGTCTATATATATTTTATTTATTTATTTATTTATTTATTTACAGTATTTATATTCCGCCCTTCTCACCCCGAAGGGGACTCAGAGCGGATCACATTACACATATAAGGCAAACATTCAATGCCTTAACATAGAACAAAGACAGAGACAAATGCAGGTTCCGAGCTGGCCTCGAACTCAGGACCTCTTGGTCAGAGTGATTTGTTGCAGCTGGCTGCAGCTGGCTGCGCACCAGTCTGCGCCACAGCCCAGGCCTAATTTTAAAGGCTTTCCCATCCATAAAAGGGACAGCCTGGGACAAGAAGGGGAAGGCAATGGTTGGCTGGGTGGAGAAAAGACTATAAAAAAGAATTTCTTTATCCCAAACATTTAACATGCCAATGTTTGTTTTCCTACTACAATATGTACAATATTTACACTTCCCTTTCCCTGTGTTGAATGTAAGGTCAGTTACAAGTTTAAAACAAATGGTTGACTGCAGCTAAGCTTGATTTATGTGACCCTATGAATGAATAAAAAAATAAGAGATCTCCAGCTCCTCTTACCTTCTGCAACAGTCCTGTTTGAGTCTTGCAAACTCTGGGCAGCCTGGCTTCCTTGGCTGAGTCAATGCATCTGGATTGCTTTCTTTTCCTTTTGCCTTCTCAAGGTAAAGATTTTTCCCTGACATTAAGTCTAGCCATGTCCAACTCTAGGGGTTGGTGCTCATCTCAATTTCTAAGCTGAAGAGCCGGTTTTGTCCATAGACACCTCCAAGTTCATGTGGCCATAGGCATGACTGTATGTAGTGCTGTTCCTTCCCGCCAAAGCGGTACCTATTGATCTACTCACGAGTCAAAGAACATGAAAGGCATTGCAGACTAACTCAACCAGAGAAATCAGCCATAGTAGAGCACTTGATGAACCAACCTGGACACAGTATATTTTTTCAGAACACAGAAATGCTCGACCACTCCATGTATGTCAGACTACATAAAGAAGCCACTGAAATTCACAAGCATGTGGACAGTTTCAACAGAAAGGAGGAAACCATGAACAAAATCTGGCTACCAGTATTAAAAAAACTCAAAAATCAGAACAGTAAATAAGAAGCAACACTCTGAAAACAGAGGAGTTCCAGACATGAATCAACCAGGGGCCGCTAACGACTCTGAACAAAGGATTCCCCCAGGCAAGAAGAAGCCAGGAGATGAAACTATTCATTGCTAATTTAGGTGATTAACTACAACATTCACACTGGCCTACAACTGACAAGAGTTCTTCTCTCACCCTGGACTTTCCACAGATATATATAAATCTTCCTTGTTAGTTTCTCCATACCTCACAACCTCTGAGGATGCCTGCCATAGATGTGGGTGAAACATCAGGAGAGAATACTTCTGGAACATGGCCACACAGCCTGAAAACATACAACAACCCTGTGATCCCGGCCATGAAAGCCTTCGACAACACATATTAGGTTCCTTTCATCTGGGTATTTTAATCTAATGATTTTATCTTATATTGCTGCTATAGTTCCCCCCCCCCCCCCACCTTTGAAGTTGACTGAATTGCATTGGTGGTTGTTTGATATTATTACTGTTGTATAAACCTTTGTTTTAACTTCTGTTTTATCATCTTTTTGTGTTTTAAACTGTGTATATTGTTAATGTACTTGCGCTGTTACTTTTGTAACATCGTGAGCCGCCCCGAGTCCCCACGGGGAGATGGTGGCAGGGTATAAATAAAGTTTTTATTATTATTATTATTATTATTATTATTATTATTATTATTATTATATTCACATTTGCATCTTTTCAAACTGCTCTCTTATCAAGTATTAAAATATGTTCATAATATGCTCGACTGCCTCAGTTTTGTGATACTGGCTTCCAAGGGGAGTTCAGGCTTGATTTGCTGCCCAACTTTTGGGCAGGTGCTCTCCTCCAGCACAACATTTCAGAACAGATGGTTTTCTTCCTATAACTTTCTGAAAAGTGAAATATTGGAGGACGACAGAAGGTATCTAAAAAAACTAGAATGGATTTCTGTGGAATTTTCATTTGAGCTAAAACTTAAAAGAGCCAGATGTTAAGGATTCCTCTTCTACAGAAGAGGAAGGGGGGCAGGAAAGTGTTCATGAAGGTGAGGATGAATTGGAATCTGCGGAGGAGATTTTGCAAGTACCCACATTTCAGGAGAGGCGAAAGGAAACAGAGCAGAGACATCGTTCAGCCAGAATAGCTGCCAGAAATGCAGCTGAGCAATTGGGAACTGCCGTAGCAGCTGTGAGGGGACGCAGGCCTATAAAGCAGAAGCAGGTGCAGCCAGCTCTTGCTGGTAACAAATTGTTTCTAATGCCGAAGCCTTTGCTCCCCTTGTGCCTGTTTCGAGTCTGCATCTGGGAAACTACTACTAAGGATTTATTGCTGTTTCTTAGTCTGAAGTAAGACTGCTATTCGATTTGGGAATTTATCAGAGACTATGTTTGCCCTTGCTTCCTTTTGCATTATTCCACTGAGTGTGCTGTTCTTTATGTTTTGCTGAAGTAAAGCTGTTTTCATTTACTTACCACAGTGTTTTAAGGCTGTTCTAGAAAGACAAAACAGGACAGCAGGTACAAGAAATGAAAAAAGAGAGAAATTACCAAAGACAAATTCAAAAGAATAGCTAGCATATGTAGGGATAAAGTTAAAAAAGCCAGAGCTCAGAATGAGCTCCATCTTGCTCTTGGTTATGTTTGTAGCAAAAAGAAGAAGAAGGAAATAGTAGGGCTGCTGCATATAAGTGATGGTGAAATGCTATCAGGGGACAGAGAAAAGACAGAACTCCTCCACACCTTCTTTGCCTCGGTCTTCTCCCAAAAGGTGAAAAGGGCTCAACTTGGGGAGGATGGAGCAGAGGATGCAAGAGGGGAAACTCAAGAAGAACGTGAGTCAACAGTGTGATGCGACAGCTAGAAAAGTAAATGAGATTCTAGGATACATCTATAGGAGTCTAGATTGAAGAAAGTCATAGTCACACTATTTTGCTTTGCTCAGACCTCACTTGGAATAACTGTGCCTTATTCTTGAATGCAAATTCTTTAAAGCATAATTTTACCTCTTTTTCTTACTTTAAAAAATCTTGGATATAGTGTGGTTTGATCTCAGAGACTTGAATCCCCATTTCTCTGCTATGATTTCAATAAAGATGAATGGCAACTGAAAATATCTCCAGGTCACACTTGGTATCTCCCCTGGAGAGATCATTTTGATAAATGAGTTCCGAGATGAGACCAGAAAGGAATCCTATGATTATTACCAGGAAGAAGCCGGTAATAGTTCCCTAATAAAGAAGCTGGACGTGATCCAGGGCATCGCAATGCATGCAGTTTGGCCCCACTTGAACTGTCACAGCTCAATGTCAAGGAGTCCTGAGATTTGTGGTTTGGTGAGGTGCCATCACACTTTGACAGAGAATGCTAAAGTTATTGTAAATCTTTACCTCCCATTATCCCATACCATTGAGCCATGCCAATGAAAGTGGTGTTAAACTGGATTAATTCTGTAATGTAGATGCACACTTGGAGAAGGCCACATCAGCCTTGCCATTTGGGTGCTATTAATCAACTGTAGTTGGGTTCATTTTAAGGCAATTCACTGTTTCTATTCCCCACAGGTTTATAGTTAGACTAGTTTGGGGACCCGGCGGTGCCTCGGTCATTTGAGAATGGTATTATTTATTTGTCTTTCAATGTTATGTATTCGGTTTGGAGTGGGTGAACTACAATTCCCAGAATCGTGGTTCAATTCTCCCCAAACCCTGCCAGTATTAAAAGTTGGCCATTTTGGGTCTATGTACCAAGTGTGGTCCAGATCTGTCGTTGGCTGGTCACCACCTGGCTGCAGTGCTCTCTGGATGAGGGTGAACTACTACAACTCCCGTCCCGGGGCAATTGCCCTGAAACATCTGTCAGTATCCACAGCAGGCAATGTTCAGTCTGTGTGCCCAGTTTGGTCCAGATCCGTCATTGGCTGGGTTCAGTGGTCTTTGGATGTAGGTGAGCTACAACTTCCAGATTCAAGGCCACAAACCCCTGCAGTATGTTCAGTTGGTTATGAGGCTTCTCTGTGCGAAGTGTGGTCCTGGTCCATTGTCGGTGGGGGGTCACTGTTTCTCTGGATGGAGGCGAACTATAACTCCCTTTTCCCCAAACTTGTCCAATATGTTGTATTGGTTATGGGGGCTCTGTGTGCCAAGTTTGGTCCTGGTCCATCATCTTTGGGGTTTGAAGTGCTCATTCATTGCAGGTGAACTATAAATCCCAGTACCTACTGCTCCCAAATGTCCAGGCCATTTCCCCTCCAAACCCACCAGTATTCAAATCTGGGTGTGCTGGTACGGTTGTACCAGAAGCTCCAACCTTATTTTCTTTCTGCTAATGTTTGCAGTCATAGGGCAGGCCGCCTGTCCATCATCATTAAGTTTGGTTCCGCCCCTTGTTCAGGGCTCTGGGAGGGAAGGAGCCATTTTTAACTCAGACTCACTTAAGGAAGCTAAGCTATAGGACATAGACCAGATCGTCCCATAGAAAAGCTTCATATCTCAAGAACATCTGGGCATATAGAACATCCGAGGAATCAGAAACAGAAATTCCAGGGGAAAGGTCCAAAGGTTCTGGCTAAGAGCGCACAGCCTCTCAGCCTCACAGCTCCTGAGGGAAACAGCCCTAAAGTTTCCAAAGAAACCTCAGAGAGGGAACAGCACCACAGATCCACGGAACCCCAGCTGAAACATCTGCAAGCCTTGGTTGGTAGGTCCACTCGATACCCAGATGCATTTGGAATCGGTAGTGGGTCCCACATCAGCTAGGCCCATATAAAAGACTGCCTGGGAGAGGTTATAAGGGGTTTTTCTTCTTATAGAGAAAGCACAGTTATCCAAAGCCAATTGCCTGTCCCCCGGGGACAATTTATTTATTTATTTATTTATTTATTACATGCATTTATACCCCGTCCTTCTCCCCGAGGGGACTCAGAGCGGCTTACATTCTGCCATGAGGGCCAGCAACAAATATACTATAAAAACAAAACAATTAAAACATGATAAAAACATGATAAAAACATGATAAAAAGTATACAAAAATTAAAACGCTGCAAAGCAGCAATATTGCACCATCCTCAGTCATTCACTACTGCTACAATTACAGATTTGCGACCCGATTACAACAGCCAATGAGCTTATTCACTGAATGCCTGGGCGCAGAGCCAAGTTTTTAGTTTTCTTCTAAATCCCAGGAGGGATGGGGTTTGCCGGATATCGCTGGGGAGGGAGTTCCACAGCCGAGGAGCCACCACCGAGAAGGCCCTGTCCCTCGTCCCCGCCAGCCGCGCCTGTGACAAGACTGAAAAGGCCAACAGTTTATTAAGGAAACCTTGAAGTGTTATTTGACTCCTTGAAGATTTATTATTTGTTCAATAATAAAGACTTTGTTATCTCATTAAAGACTCAAAGGACTATCCTTTTCAGGAAAATCTTCAAGAACATCTCTTTGGGGCACCCTGGCTTCCCGCTGGGCATAAAGTATACGTCCTATACAAAGACAATAGCTACAGGGCCAGCGCATGACAGAACACTGGGCATATCGGGGATGCATGGCAAGTTTGGTCCAGAGCCATCTTTGTTTGGGTTCATAGCATTCTGGGTGTAGGTGAACTACAGCTCCTCTACATTCCCCAGTAGGAGTCACGGGACTTTGACTTGATGCAGGGTGAACTGCAACTTCAATCCCCCAAACTCCTCCAGTAAGTTTAGTTGCAGCTCAGTTCTGCTCTGTTTGTTCTGCAAACAGATTTGAAAGGGAAGGGCAGTAGGCGGGGCCATGCAAATTTCACAACCATAGAGAACCCTGGGATGCCTGCCTGCGGTGGAAGAAAAAGCAAAATCTAGGATGAAATGGTCCCCAAATGAAAGCATTCCTTGGGTGGTGGGCTGTAGTGTTTGGGGAGGACATTGGCAGGGGTTGGGCTGCATTTTCATAGAGTTCGCTGTAACCGCAATGTCAGTGGACGGGAATGACTTGGTGGCTCCTCAGCACTGGGAACGGGAGCCTGTTCGTGGAGGCCGGAGGCTGTCTGTGTGAGCGGACACCCATGCCACATATACACATACGGGTTTTCACTTTTATTATGGATTTAGAAGATTTAGATTTAGATAGATTTAGATTAGATTATATTAGATTAGATTAGATAGATTTAGATTTAGATTTGGATTAGACAGATTTAGATTTAGATGGACTCCATGCTCAGAAGTAGCCTAATATATGCATTCTTATTATATTCAAATGTTTCTGCTTTATACATTATACTTCATGCTTTCTACAACATCAGTGCTCAGCCTTTAACAACGTTAACACCACCTTTCTTTTGAGCTGGTTCTACATTGAACGTATTATACAGTTTGAACGGAAGTGAACCACATATCAGCATTATATAGTTCTTGGAGAAACAGCCTTAGAACCCCAGTCTAGTTCCATAAACCTATTTGGGAGAAATAACTAGAAAATCAAATCTGTTGGTGATTCCTATGTCCTTTTGTCAAGAACACACGATTCTGAGAACTAAAGCCATGGGCAGCGTGATAAGCAGTGCCCTATCCCAGTCATAGTCCAATGTATCTGAATATCATATTTACCAGGTGTATTTCTCCTCCAAAGAACCCAAGGCAGCTTACATGGTCCTCTTCCTCCCTTTCCTACTCTCTTAAAAAGTAGTTTAATTTGCGAGACTTGACTGTCACGGATGAATGGTGACAAGGACCTAGATTTTCTGTGGCAAGTCCTGAAGAGTGTCCCAAGGCCCATTTATTGCTTCTGTGATGACACAAAAGTAATGCTTTCATTTCTATAAAACCTCTATGGGTGTGTTACATAATAAAACTTAAAATAATATCAAAATTACAGTAAATGTTTTCTAGCATTTGCTGATGCAATTATTTCAATAACTTCAGCAAATCAACTTGGTTAATGAAATCGTTTTCAGTGCACAAAACTGTGAGATGATGATATTGCGTTTGTCTAGTTGTGCTTCTTGGCCATGTTTTCAAGGAATTTGACAGTCTGCTGAATGAGTTTAGAAATGAGAAAAGTGCTGTTGTGGTTCAGTCTGATGATGAAGGGGGATTTGGGTTTGCACAGTCTGAAACTGACAATGTTAGGCAGTCTGAGCAGACAGAGATGTTGAGAAGGTCGCCGGCAGGCAGCCAAGATGGCCAAGAAGATGAGATAACAGAGGCTTCAGGTCAGAGTAACCTTTCCCAGCTCTCAGAACAGAATGGGAGAAGGGCAGGGAAAGTCAACAACAGCCAGGTGGTTCTGAAAGTGATAATGAGGAAGTCCAATTAGACAGAGAAACTAGACTTAGCCTGAGAATGAACCTCCCTAGATGTTCACGAGGGATTGCTGCCAAAAGGCTAGGAACCCAAGGTCAAAGGAATGCTTTTATGTCTTGTAAGAATGGGTAACTTTCAGATCAAGCAACTTTGCTGTCAGAGCAAGATCTCCTGCTTTGTTCCTGTTTTGCCTATGGTTCCTAGTTTCAAGCCTCACATCTTGGTTCAAGTGTTGCCTATGGTTTCTTGGGAAAGTATTCCTGCTTTCATGCTCCTGATGATCTCCTGTTCTTTGGATTTTGCTTTGATATTTTAAGCCTTGTCTTCTGTTTTGGGACATTGAACTCTATTTGGATTACTACATTTATATTTGGATTATTGCATTTCCTTATTGCTTTTTGCCTCACATTTGCTACCTTTTCATCAATAAACTGTTTATATCAAATCTGTCTCAGTGGTGTGTGTTGAAAGCAAGGTGGACTCTCGCTGGGGTGCAACAAGTGCAATAAATCAGAACAAAAGTAGGTTTTGAAAAACATGAATGGACAATACACTGGTTTTGAGATATAACATTTAACACTAATGTTGGGCATCTCGGTGCCATTGTTTCCTCAATTTCTGTGTATGATTGTGAAAAAAGGTTATAGGAATAAACCCAACTGTTCTGCAATGTGGTGCTGGAGGAGAGCGCCTGCCCAAAAGGTGAAAGAAATGAGTTGTGCAGTAAATCAAGCCTGAACTCCCCTTGGAAGATGGATCATAAACTGAAGCTGAACGACTTTGGTCATATTATGAACATACTTTAATAGTTATTACGAGAGAAGGTCATAGGAAAGGAAGAAGACTGCATTCAAGATGCACGGACTTAGCCAAGGAAGCCAGGCTGCCCAGAGTTTGCAGGACTGTTGAAGAAGGCAAGAGGAGCAGGAGGTTTCTCTTTCTCTTTCATGCATAGGGTCATATATGCTGGGGTCAACTGCAGTCCATAATGGCTTTAGCTGTATGTTCTTTTCTGGTTAAGTTCCTAGCAAAAGGAAGAAGAAGGAAATGGTAGGGCTGCTGCATACTGGGGATGGCAAAATGCGATCAGGGGACAGAGAAAAGGCAGATCTCCTCCGCATCTTCTTTGCCTCAGTCTTCTCCCAAAGGTGAAAATGGCTCAGCTTGGGGAGGATGGAGCAGAGGATGCAGGAGGGGAAACGGAAGAAGAACATAAGCTGAACATGAGTTAACAGTGTGACACAGCAGCTGGAAAAGCCAATGAGATTCTAGGAAACATCTATAGGAGTCTAGATTGAGGAAAGACATAGTCCCTGTCTATTGTGCTTTGGTCAGAGCTCACCTGAAATAACTGTCTCCATTCTGGGCACTGCAATTCCAGATATGGACTAACTAACAAACTAGAATGTGTCCAGAGACAGGCAACCAAAATGGTCAAAGGTCCAGAAACCGGGTCTCTCCTGATATAAAGGGCCGATATTTATTCAAACAAACAAAAGATGAGCCCAGACCATATCTGCTTGAATGGGAAAATAAAGCCTTGAGTCTTTCAAAGGTTTTGCTAATGAAACCGAATTACAGCACATAGATGGAATAACACAAATCAGTTAATGCAGGGTACTATAAAGCCAGGTCAGGAGCAAGAATAAACCATAACCAAGGTTGCAGGCCAAAAGTCAGGTGCCAAGAATTCACTTATCAGAGTTCATAAAACAAGTCCAAAGGTACAAATGGAAACTGAAGTCCATAAATCAAGCTAAGAAGTCAGTCCAGGATTCAGATTCAGGGTTTCAGGATACAGCAAGGTCCAAGACAGGTCTCTCTTTCTTTCATTCATAGGGTCATATACACTGGGGTCAACTGCAGTCCATAATGTCTTTAGCTGTATGTGTGTTAAACTTGTGACTGAACTTACGTTCCACACAGGGAAAGGGCAGGTGTATGATACTTCACCTTGTTCATGGAAAGCTTCCCACTGGAGTGGAAATCATCTATCGGACAGATGGAAAGCTATTTAACCTCAGAAGACTGAGAGCCAAAACCAAGGTCACCACAACATCTGCTAATGATAATGTAGTCCCGGGGCAGAAGCAGAGGGCGGTAAGAAGTGATGCCCCAAAGGATTGTGCCTGGCTGGCCTTCTCTCCTGAATAAGAGCCCCATAAAAGAGGGAGGAGGGTGCCCAGGGGCAGAAGGGCAGCATAAAAGGGCCCTCGTCCTCCTCCAGAGACACCGAGGAAGAGAGACCAGAGCCAGGATGAGCAAAGGACAGAACAAGCAGAAGCCCTGCTGCTGCTGGGGGTGAGGAAGAGCCGGATCGGGGCCTCCTTCCTTCTTTGCTTGTCTTCACTCCAATCCCCCTTCTCTCCCTCTCTCCTTCTTTCTCTTCTTCCTCCCTCCCTCCCTCCCTTCCTTTTCTCCCTCCTTCCCTTTCCTAGCTTTTGTCTGGGCTCTTCCTTTCCCTCCTTCCTTCCTTCCTTCCTTCCTTCCTTCCTTCCTTCCTTCCTTCCTTCCTTCCTTCCTTCCTTCCTTCCTTCCTTCCTTCCTTCCTTCCTTCCTTCCTAGCTTCTGTCTGGGCTCTTCCTTCCCTTTCTTTCCTTCCTTACCTTCCTTCTTTCCTTCCTTCCTGCCTGCCTTTCTTTCTTTCTTTCTTTCTTTCTTTCTTTCTTTCTTTCTTTCTTTCTTTCTTTCTTTCTTTCTTTCTTTCTTTCTTTCTTTCTTTCTTTCTTTCTCTCTCTCTCTCTCTTTCTTTCTTTCTTTCTTTCTTTCTTTCCTCCTTCCTTCCTTCCTTCCTTCCTTCCTTCCTTCCTTCCTTCCTTCCTTCCTTCCTTCCTTCCTTCCTTCCTTTCTTTCTTTCTTTCTTTCTTTCTTTCTTTCCTCCTTTCTTTCTGTCTGGGCTCTTCCTTTCCTTTCCTTTCCTTTTTCCTTTCCTTTTTCCTTTCCTTTCCTTTCCTTCTCTCCTTCCTTCCTTCCTTCCTTCCTTCCTTCCTTCCTTCCTTCCTTCCTTCCTTCCTTCCTTCCTTTCCTGTTCTCCTTCCTCCCTCTCTCCTTGTTGGGAAACCTGAGCTCTAAGGCTCACAATAACCCACAGTTGGGGTGATTCCACCATAAATATAGCAGAGTACCCAGAAATAAACTTCATAACCAGCAGAAACCTAGGTGTCCTGAGCTGGGATAACCTCCTATTCCTTAAGATGGCTTAGGATGGTTTAGGACTGCCAAGTCAGAACTTTAGGTTCAAAAGTATGTATTGAAGTAAAATAAATACATTCTTTTGGAGCTATAGGATAAGCTTCTCTTCCTTAGGATGGCAGAGTCAGAACTTGAGGCTCAAAATATGTATTGAAGTAGAAGAAGTTCATTCTTGATAGAAAAGGTCTTGGAGCTATCTAGCTATCTATTTTCCAAGAGGTAAAAGGGTATCAAGTCCATGTAGCTATATCTTGCCTAGAGAGAGGCAAGCTGTGCATCCTCGCAGGGAGAAAGGACAGCAGAAGACAATGGCAAATGGCCATTCCAAGGCAATAAAACTTGAAGAGGAAGTTCCCTCACAGAACCCCACTGCCACATCATCAAAGGGGATGGGAACAGTGGCTAGCAAGGGGGTGAAAGACAATGCCCTTTGGGGAAAAAACATGCATAGGAATGTGGGGAAAAGAATGCCTCAGCTAAGCCCTGTCTCTAGACTAGCTACTCATTGAGAACTGGAGACTTGGTGACACAAGAGACCTGTGGAGTCTAGGGATGAAACCCAACACTCCCTTCCTCCTTCCCTTCCCTTGCCAGGCTTCTCTCCTTCAGTCTTTCCCTCCATTTTTCCCTCCCTTGGCTTCTGCCTCAACTTCCCTCTCTTTCTTCCTCCCTCTTTCCTCGCAGATCTTCTTCCAACGGGAAAAATAGAGGAAATGGGAAAAGCAATGGGAACGGAGACTCCTCGGAGGAGAGCCTGGACCTGTGCGAAGTGGCCCAGACCCTCGGGGAAGTGGCCAAACAGCTGGGAGACTTAGCCAAGGCCCTCGCTTCGGGCACCTGCCAGGTTGAAGACCCCTACCTGCGCCAGAAGGTGAGCCTTCGCCCCTCCCTCCTTAGAATCATAGAATCATAGAATAGTAGAGTTGGAAGAGACCTCATGGGCCATCCAGTCCAACCTCCTGCCAAGAAGCAGGAAAT
Organism: Anolis carolinensis; assembly: GCF_035594765.1. NCBI lineage: Eukaryota > Metazoa > Chordata > Lepidosauria > Squamata > Anolidae > Anolis > Anolis carolinensis. Next base: position 5,015,012 of record NC_085844.1, on the reverse strand, counting down.
CGTGTTCAAAGCACCCCCGACAGATGGCCATCCAGCCTCTACTTAAAAGCCTCCAAAGAAGGAGCCTCCACCACAGTCTGGGGCAGAGAGTTCCACTGTCAAACAGCCCTTCTCACAGTGAGGAAGTTCTTCTTGATGTTCAGGTGGAATCTCCTTTCCTGTAGTTTGAAGCCATTGTTCCGTGTCCTAGTCTGCAGGGCAGCAGAAAATAAGCTTGCTCCTTGACCCCAAGATGCCTCTGAAGCAGAGGCGGTTCAACCGGCAGACCAACTAGGCACTTGCCTGTGGCGCCATCTTGTAGGGGGGCGCTGTTGAGGACCGGCCCCATGGCGAATTTGTCCCAGTGCCTGGAGGATGTGCCTTTCCGGGGCTTCCGCTCCTGGGACCCCGCAGACTTACAGTGAGGCGCAGTGCTTGGCAGTGGAGGAACTGATCGTGGGCGTCTTTCCAGGCTTTCCTGCGGCGGGAGAAGTGTGTGCCGTTTCTCTCCTCTGCAGAGCGCCCAGGAACACCTTCCCGGCAAGAAGGAAGGCATTCCTCTGCACTTTGCAGAGAAGAGAAGCGGGTGTCTGCTTCTCCTGCTGCAGGAAAGCCTGGAAAGCTACCCGCCCGTCCACCCACGATCAGCTCCTCCAGCACCAAGCGCTGCACCTCGCTGTAAGTCTGCGGGGGTCCCAGGAGCAGAAGCCCCAGCAGCCACTGATCCTCCCCTCCCCTCCCTGCTGCTCAGCCCCGGCCCGGTTTGGGGGGCACCAAAATTTGGGGGGGAGTGGGCGGCAACATTCGGGGGGGGGGGGCGCTAAAATTCTTATTGCCTACTCATGATAATTCTCCGTACAAAGCTCAATTTGGCCGTATCAGACAAAATAAAAAGGAGCAACAGCTCTATACAAACATACGATAGTCTATGTACAAAGAAAATGTGTCCAAATAACATATATTATTAAAGTTCCCTGTACAAAGCTCAATTTGGCCGTATCAGACAAAATGAAAAGGAGCAACAGCTCTAACACAAAAGTTATTCAAGTCTGATATTGGTTCCAATGTATATAGGCTTCAGGGATACATAGTCAATGAAAATATCTTCCAAACAATTTAAACAATTGCTTGCACTGAGTGACTCTGCTTGTGGTGATTTCAACACTTGAAATCACCACAAGCAGAGTCACTCAGTGCAAGCAATTAGGCCCTATATAGAAATTCATTGTTGCTGAGTATAACAACTCCTGAAGAAGGGGATTTTCTCCCTGAAACAGGGTACAAAAATACCCGGGACCCCTGTAGACTTGGGACTTTATTTGGACTTTACTTTCGAAGACTTTTTTGAGAGCGGTGCTCCATCATTATTTTCTTCATTCCAGTATACAGCAACACGACCAACCATCTGTTTAAATTGTTTGGAAGATATTTTCATTGACTATGTATCCCTGAAGCCTATATACATTGGAACCAATACCAGACTTGAATAACTTTTGTGTTAGAGCTGTTGCTCCTTTTCATTTTGTCTGATACGGCCAAATTGAGCTTTGTACGGGGAACTTTAATAATATATGTTATTTGGACACATTTTCTTGGTACATACGCTATCGTATGTTTGTATAGATACTTTACAAGTATTCTGGGATTTTGTATAGTACTCATGATAATTACCTAAGGACGGCTCTGCTCTGAAGGGGTCTGGAGCCCCCTCCCTCCCCTCTCCCCATGACCCTCCTCCACTGCTTCTCTCCCCCTTTTCAGGTGATCGCCAAACTCCGGGAGCTCATGCGCCAAATATGCTCCGGAGCCGGGAACGACCTGGACCTGTCCTGCCTGCTCCGCTGCCTCAACTGCTTCACCCCCGAAGACTCGGAGTGATGGACGTGGCCTAAGTGGGGCTGCCATGCCCACAAGACCCCAACCCCAACTTAGCGGATCCCCGCTCTCCTTCCCTCGCTTCTCCTCCCCAGCAGCAATCCCTGAGAAATAAAACCCAATGCTTTTGAATGCATTCCCGACTCCAGGTGTCTGTTTGGGGGTGTGCCATGGGGTGGGGAAAGGGGTTGTTTGGAGGGAGGGGCACCTTGGTTTCCTTCTCCTCTGCAAGCCCCCTGTAAGGGACTATGAACATCTAAAGCTCTTTCAGGCAGGGGGAATCTTTTTATCCCACCCGCTGCCCCAAATTTGTAGAGAACTAATATCGACTGCCACCAATTTGTAAAGATGCAACCACCAAAGACGCAGAGAGATGTTTACTTTTACTTTAAAGGGTAGTGTAACTTGGTATATGCGACAGAGGCTTGGATGTTGGAAGAATAATAACAAGTTTATTCAGGCACAGAGCTTAGTGCAGGGGTCCCCAAACTTTTTAAACAGGGGGCCAGTTCAAGATCCTTCAGACCGTTAGAGGGCCGGACTATAGTCGGCCACCGAGCAATAATAATAATAATAATTATTATTATTATTATTAATAATAATAATAATAACAGCAATAATAATAAAAAGAGGGTTGGAAGAGACCCTTTGGGCCATTGAGTCCAATACCCTTCTGCCTTTGTGCACCGAAAACACAATCAAAGCACCCCTGACAGATGGCCACGCAGCCTCAATGTTAATAATAATAATAATAATAATAGTAATAATAGTAATAATAATAATAATAAAGAGGGTTGGAAGAGACCCTTTGGGCCATAGAGTCCAATCCCCTTCTGCCTTTGTGCACCAAAAGCACAAGCAAAGCACCCCTGACAGATGGCCACCCAGCCTTAATGTTAATAATAATAATAATAATAATAATAATAATAATAATAATAATAATAATAATAATAATGGTTGTAAGAGAGGAAGAGACCCCTTGGGTCATTTAGCCCAACCCCCTTCAGCCCTTGTGCTGTGGGGTCTGGATAAATGGCTTTGATGGGCCGCATCCAGCCCCCGGGCCTTAGTTTAGGGACCCCTGGCTTAGTGGTTACAATGTTATTTCTCACTTAGAGGTATTCTTATTAACAGTTACAATACTAGAATGAGATGAATCAAACTCTTTAAAGTATCACTTCTTTTGCTTAAAGTAGTTAAAACCTATTCCTCTGCTCCTTTCTAACTGTTATTTCAATGGATCTCTGTGAGTCCAGCTGGGATTGGTTCCCAAAGTCTGAAACTTGGACTATCCAGTGACTTCAAACCACAGTCACCCCTGTGATATACTATCACATATTCTCTGTGCCTTTCCAGGACACAGACTACATTAAATAAGTCACCAAACTTATTTAAAACCGATTCAAAATGAACAATTGAGTCTCTGATCCCATCAACCTAGAATCAATCTTCCCTGTGCCTCATCAGAGCACAGACTGACTTTTTTAACTCTGCACTTTCTTCAACTAAACGGCAGTTGGCTCCGGCTACTTCTCCATGGCAACCAGCCTCTGAGGGCTGAGATGCAATAACTGTAATACTTACCCTTTTAAAACATAAACACACAATTAAACATTGGAAGACAAGGCTAATGGAAGCTGGCAGCTTTTGCTCCTCATTCCTCAGAACTTCTCCCTCAGGCCTTTTCCACACCTGAGCTCATCGCCTTCCTCACCTGGCCACTGATGTATTTCTATAAAAGATACATATTAAAAGGTATGTCCATACAATGCCTATAGGAGTCACCCCCTCTTCCCCCGTGGCACAGCGGGTTAAACTCCAGGGAAGCGGGGTGAGCTCAGGTTGTTAGCCCCAGCTTGGACACAGTGTGATTCCAGGTAAAGAGGTCTAACTAAAGATAAATAGAGAGGCACCAGGACTTCCCTTGATCTGGACACTAGATGTTGCACCCCAGGACAGCGTGAGCACTGAAAACCAGACAAAGACCAATAAACATATAATATCATTATTAAAACAATTATAAATCCAGGAATGAATAAGTGGAAAGCTTGAGCAGTTAATAGTCCTTTATGAAAAGGTATGAATTAGTCCAAATAATTGAAGGGAAATGTCCAGTATTATTGTCCGAAGTCCAGAAACCAAAACACTCTCAAAACTGCTGGAAAGTTCTTGAGTGGGGAAAAACAAGGAAGCAAGGCTGAAATAACAAGGTCCAAAGTCACTAGGAAGTCTTTGATATCCAGGCAGGAATGTGATGAAACTGAGGCAAAACTTAATTCAGGAGCTAGGCAAGGAAGTAGACTTAATCCGGGTCTACTCGGGAGTCACGGCTCGGCTTGGCCGCCAGGCTCTGGAAACTTGGCTTGGAAGAAACAGGAGCTAGAGTCGGTGAACCTTTCTCAGGAAATAGCAAAGTTGACACCGCGAAGTGTCCACAGTGCAAAACACTTTTGTGGAACTTAGATTTGATCACAAACAAGGAAAGCCAAACTCCCTAAAAGTTCCCAAGGGAAAACCTTCTATCCATTATCCCCTTGAGATGCCAAGCGGTTACTCCTGCGGAGTTCTTGTTTCTCAGATCTCTGGCGATGCAGAAACTCCCCTCAGTTGAAGGACACATTCTCTGGGGAACTAAGAACATCTGGTTCCACCATGGGAGTAATATTTTCACTTTCCCTCCCAATTAAGGAATCATCCGAGCTATCAACAGCCGGCAGCTATAATTGGAAAGAGCTCTGTGGACTAGGTAAAATGTCAGAATAAGCTTCATTCTGGTCATAGTTCATTTCTGGATCAGGTTCAGAAGCAAAGGTGGCTGGGGTATGACACTAGACTCCTTTGGATACAGCCCAAAACCCATTGGCCTTTTTAGCTGCTGCATCACACTCTTGACTCATGTTCAATTTATTGTCAACAAAGACTCCAAGATCTTTCTCACATGGATGGTTGTTGAGCCAGGCATCATCCATTCTGAATCTTTGCACACATTTTTTTTCACCCTAAGTGGAGTATTTTACATTTGTCCTGGTTGAAATTCAATTTTTTTTAAGCTTGGGCCAATCAGCTTTTTAATCTGTTAAGGTCATTTTGAATTCTGCTCCTGCCCTCAGGAGTATTAGCTCTCCCGCCCAATTTGGTGTCATCTGCAAACTTGATAAGCATTCCTTCCAAACCTTCATCTAAGTCTTGACCGTGACCATGTTTCCCCCTATGAACCTGCACAATCTCTTTGTTCATCGGGGAAGGCCCTTCTCTCGCTCCCACCTCCATTGCAGGCTCAGCCTTTTATTTATTTATTTATTTATTTATTTATTTATTTATTTACAGTATTTATATTCCGCCCTTCTCACCCCGAAGGGGACTCAGGGCAGATCGCATTATATACATATAGGGCAAACATTCAATGCCCATATACCAGTGATGGCCAACTTATGACATGCATGTCAGCACTGACACGCCTAGCCATTTTTGCTGACAGGCTGCCGCATGCAGATTGATTGGGTGACTATGTATTTTGTGGCCAAATTTGGTGTCCAGTGGTTTTGTTGTTTACTCCATGGGAATTATGCACATTACATTTATACACACACACACACACACACACACACATATATATATACATACAGTTTCCTCATCAATTTCCAGCGTCACCCACCTCTTGGACTTTACCTGGACATTGCAACACAGTAGCTTAGTTGGGCAGGGCAATCACTTCTCCCTGCCCCCTTGGAGAAGAACCAATTTTACCACACTGTGCCTTTGATAAACGGGACCACTCGCATCGGAAGGAAATCTGCATGTCTACAGCCAAACCCATCCTCTGTCATTTTTGCATGATTGTATCAATATATGATGTTTTGTTTCTCTGGGGTCTGGAACTGCCAGCCAGCCCTATTATGGGGCCATGCCATGTTCATCTCATAAGACAATAGCATTCTTGGGTAGGGCCAAAGATGCCCTCAATCAATTTGTTATTTTTCCTGTTCAGTAAAAGGAACCCCATTCATCGACACTTAATCATCCCTTGTTCCCAGCCCACGCTGGCCAGTGGCTGTGACTGGTCAAAATTAGAGGCTTGGTTGCAGCCTATGTATAAAAAGGGCTATGAAACTGTATTCTGCATGCTATTTACTTTGTGAATGTATCACTAGGTAAAGGTTTTTCCCCTGACGTTAAGTCCAGTCATGTCTGTCTCTGGGGGTTGGTGCTCATCTCCATTTCTAAGCCAAAGAGCCAGCGTTGTCCGTAGACACCTCCAAGGTCATGTGGCCACTGGCATCATTGCATGGAGCGTTGTTACCAGGCCTGTTGCCAGGGGGTGGTTTTAGGGGTTCAAACCCCTCCTGAAATTTTTCAGTTTTTTTTTTTCAAAAACCCTGGTTTACTCATGAATTTTAACTGGTTAACCAAATCTCCATGCTAAGTATATGAGAAGCAAAAAATTAAAGAGTCCCTCCAGGCACTATCTCAAGCAGATATTGACAGGTCTGTAGCTGGAGGGGGGGGGGGTGTTAAGGGGTTCAACCCCCCCCCCCCGCCCCGAAATTTTCAAAATCCTCCCCGAATTTTTTTTCTGGCTACGGCCCTGGTTGTTACCTTCCTGCTGGAGCAGTACCTATTGATCTACTCATGTTGGCATGTTTTCGAACTGCTAGGTTGGCAGGAGCTGGTCGCTCACACTGCTCTCAGGGATTGAACCTGGGACCTTTCGGTCTCAAGCTCAGTGCTTTGACGCACTTTGCCACCGGGGCTCTGCATCTTATCTGCAGATAATAAAATCTTCCTTGGCTGAAAATCACCTTCTCTCCTTGTTTGCTGGCTAATTTCAATTGGGCCTGATCTGAATGCTCGCCAAAGCAGGGCCTCACTAAAATGGACAGCTCAGGCTGATCGTTGGCCTGGGTTTCTGCCAACAGGCTTCTCCCTGGTCTCACTGTCTGGGGTTGCCTCCAAAAATGGGGCCAACACTGGGGCTCTGCATCTTATCTGCAGATAATAAAATCTTCCTTGGCTGAAAATCACCTTCTCTCCTTGTTTGCTGGCTGATTTCAATTGGGCCTGATCGGTATGCTCGCCACAGCAGGGACTCACTAAAATGGACAGCTCAGGCTGATCGTTGGCCTGGGTTTCTGCCAACAGGCTTCTCCCTGGTCTCACTGCCAGGGGTTGCCTCCAGAAATGGGACCAACACTGGAACTATTATTTCAGTGTCTTCAAAGAAACACCTGGAGGCTGCGGTTGCATTCCAAAGGATAGGCTTTTATTTGTTTTAGGGGGATGCTGAGGTGGGGCTGGAGGCGTTATGTGGGGAGCGGAGGAGAGGGGGTCCTTTGGAGCTATGTGCGCATGTGCATCCCAGTTTGGTCCTTCACTCCGAGGACCCGGCGCCCACGCAGTTGAGGCATCGCAGGAGGCAGGCCAGGTCCAGGTCGTTCCCGGCGCCTGCGCACACGTTGCAGATGAGCTCGCGGAGTTTGTAGGTCACCTACGAAGAGAGAAAGAAGGAGAAGGGTCAGAAGGAAGAAGAGAGAAAGAAGGGGAGGGAGGGAGGGGGGAGGGAGGGGTGGAGGCTCACCTTCTGTCGCAGGTCGGGGTCCTCCTCCTGCCCGGCGCTGGAAGCCAGGGCCTTGGCTATGTCGCCCAGCTGTTTGGCCACTTCACCCATGGTCTGGGCCACTTGGCGCAGGTCCGGGCTCTCCTCTCCTCCCTTCCCGCCGTTCCCTCCGTTTCCTCCGTTGCCCCCGTTGCCTCCATTTCTCTGGGAACAACCACTGCGAGGAGGGAAGAAGAAAAGGAGGGAAGGTGAAGGAGAGGCCAAGGAAAAGGAGGGAGGGAGGGAGGGAGGAAGGAAGGAAGTGTAAAGGAGGAAGGGAGGGAGGGAAGAATGGAAGAAGGAAAGAAAGGGAGGGAGGAAGGAAAGAAGGTGTAAAGGAGGAAGGGAGGCAGGGAAGGAAGGAAGGAAAGAAAGAGGGAGGAAAGGAAGGAAGGAAGGAAGGAAAGGAGGTGTAAAGGAGGGAGGGAGGGAGGGAGGAAGGAAGGAAAGAGGGAAGGAAGGAGGGAAGGAAGGAGGAAAGGAACGAAGGAAAGAAGGTGAGAAGAAAAGAAAGAAAGAAAGAAAGAAAGAAAGAAAGAAGGTGTAAAGGAGGGAGGGAGGGAAGGAAGGAAAGAAGGGAGGAAGGAAGGAAGGAGGGAGGAAAGGAAAGAAGGCGAGAAGGAAGGAAGGAAGGAAAGAAAGGTTTAAAGGAGGGAAGGAGGGAGGGAAGGAAAGAAGGTGTAAAAGAGGGAGGGAAGAGAGGAAGGAAGGAAGGAAGGAAGGAAGGAAGGAAGGAAGGAAGGAAGGAAGGAAGGAAAGAAAGAAAGAAAGAAAGAAAGAGGGAAGGAAGGGAATGAAGGGAAGAAGGGAAGGAGGGAGGAGGGAGCAAAGGAACGAAGGAAAGAAGGTGAGAAGGAAGGAAAGAAAGAAAGAAAGAGGGAAGGAAGGGAATGAAGGGAGGAAGGAAGGAAGGAAGGAAGGAAGGAAGGAAGGAAGGAAGGAAGGAAGAAAGAAAGAAAGAAAGAAAGAAAGAAAGAAAGAAAGAAAGAAAGAAAGAAAGAAAGAAAGAAAGAAAGAGGGAATGAAGGGAAGAAGGGAGGGAGGGAGGGAGGGAGGGAGGGAGGGAGGGAGGAAAGAATCATAGCATCGTAGAGTTGGAAGAGACCAGAAGAAAAGAAGGAGCAAAGGAAAAAAGGAAAAGGAAGGAAGGAAGGAAGGTGGAAAAGAAGGAGTAAAGAAAAGAAAGTAGGTAGGTAGGAAGGAAGAAGGGAGGGAGGGATGGAGCAAAGGGGAAAGAGAAAGAAGGAGGGTGGGAAGGAGCGAGAGAAGGCGGAAAGGAAGGAAGGAAGGAAGGAAGGAAGGAAGGAAGGAAGGAAGGAAGGAAGGGGAAAAGGAAGGGAGCAAAGGAAAAAGGAAATAAGGAAGAAAGAAAGGAAGGAAGGTGAAAAGGGAGGAAGGGAGGGAACAAAGGGAAAAGGAAAGAAGGAAGGTGGGAAGGAGCGAGGGAAGATGTAAAGGAAGGAAAGAAGGTGGAAAAGAAGAAAGGAAAGAAGGTATAAAGGAAGGAGGAAGGGAGGGAAGGAAGGAAAGAAGGAAGGTGGGAAGGAGCGAGGGAAGATGTAAAGGAAGGAAAGAAGGTGGAAAAGAAGAAAGGAAAGAAGGTATAAAGGAAGGAGGAAGGGAGGGAAGGAAGGAAAGAAGGAAGGTGGGAAGGAGCGAGGGAAGATGTAAAGGAAGGAAAGAAGGAAGGTGGAAAAGAAGAAAGGAAAGAAGGTATAAAGGAAGGAGGAAGGGAGGGAAGGAAGGAAGGAAGGAAAGAAGGAAGGAAGGTGGGCAAGAGCGTGGAAAGGAAGGTAGGGAGGGGTGGGTGAAGGAAGGGATTGTGGGGGTTCTTACCAGGCGGAGGCCCCGATCCTGCTCTGCCCTCCGGAACTCATCCTGGCCGCTCAGCTGGGCAGCAAGACTCTCTCCGGACCCGGCCGCGGCCCTTGCCTCTTATCCTCTCCGCCCAGCCCCGGGCTTTTCCTCCCCGCTTGGCCTCCGGATCCCTTTGCCCGGTTCTTCTTCCCGCGTCTCCTTCCTCTCCTCCTTCTTTCCTCTTCCTCCCCGAAGGCCAGGGCGCCACTCTTCCCTTTGAACCGCCCTCCTTCCAAGCTCCAGGGAAGGAAACCAAACCTCGGACTTGCTTTTACAACCTCCTTGAGCCTGTCCTCAGCAGAGAGTTCATCCTTGAAGAGGTTGCTTGTTTCCTCAAAGCCAGTCCTGAAGGTGAAGGAGCAAAAGCCAGAGCAGACATCCGAAGAGCTGCAAGGCCAAGGACAAGTCAGGAGACTCAGGACAATAAGAATCCACCCAGAGGAAAAGTCTTCTTCCAGACCCAAAAGCACTGCTTTTAAACATTTGATGAGATAGGGAGAGATGCCTACATCAAAACTCCAACCGTGACCCAGGTCAAAAAAGGAGCACAATCAAAGCCCTGGCAGAACTGCACAAAGAATCTGCGGACTCCACCTCCTCCAAGGTGAACTCAACCACCTCAACTGGGCTCTCCAGGCCAATGGAGACTCCACCACGAACATCAGAAGAGCTGCAAGGCCAAGAACAAGCCACAAGAGTCAAGACCAGGGGTCCCCAACTTTTTAAAAAGGGGGCCAGATCACGGTCCCTCAGACCATTGGAGGGCCGGACTATAGTTTTTTTAAAAAAAAACTATGAACAAATTCCTATGCACACTGCACATACAGTAGAGTCTCACTTATCCAACATAAACAGGCTGGCAGAATGTTGGATAAGTGAATATGTTGGATAATAAGAAGGGATTAAGGAAAAGCCTATTAAACATCAAATTAGGTTATGACTTTACAAATTAAGCACCAAAACATCATGTTAGACAACAAATTTGGCAGAAAAGTAGTTCAATACGCAGTAATGTTATGTTGCAATTACTGTATTTACGAATTTAGCACCAAAATATCACGATATATTGAAAACATTGACTACAACAATGCGTTGGATAATCCAGAACGTTGGATAAGCGAGTCTTGGATAAGTGAGACTCTACTGTATCTTATTTTGAAGTAAAAAAACAAACAAACAAAATGGGAACAAATACAGCCTTAATGTTAATAATAATAATTCATCACCATCGTCATCGTCATCATCATAAAAATAATAAAGGGGGTTGGAAGAGACCCCTTGGGCCATTTAGTTCAACCCCCTTCTGCCTTTGTGCAGCAAAAGCACAAACAAAGCACTCTGACAGATGGCCTGAATGTTGATAATACAGTAGAGTCTCACTTATCCAAGCCTCGCTTATCCAAGCCTCTGGATAATCCAAGCCATTTTTGTAGTCAATGTTTCCAATATATCATGATATTTTGGTGCTAAATTCGTAAATACAGTAATTAGAACATAACATTACTGCGTATTGAACTACCTTTTCTGTCAAATTTGTTGTATAACATGATGTTTTGACACTTCATTTATAAAATCATAACCTAATTTGATGTTTAATAGGCTTTTCCTTAATCCCTCCTTATTATCCAAGATATTCGCTTATCCAAGCTTCTGCCGGCCCGTTTAGCTTGGATAAGTGAGACTCTACTGTAATAATAATAATAATAATAATAATAATAATAATAATAATAATACATCACACAGTCCTAAACACTTGGGAAGTGTTCGACTTATGATTTTGTGATTCCAAATCCAGCATGTATATCTTGTTTGCTGTGTTATACTGTGTCTTTGTGTCAATAATAATAATAATAATAATAAAGAGGGTTGTAAAAGACACCCTGTGCTATTTAGTCCAACCCCTTCTGCCTTTGTGCACCAAAAGCACTAGCAAAGCACCCCTTAATAATTAGTAATTAATTAAATAATAATTAAAGGTTTTTCTCCTGACGTTAAGTCCAGTCGTGTCTGACTCTGGGGGTTGGTGCTCATCTCCATTTCTAAGCCGAAGAGCCGGCGTTGTCCGTAGACCCCTCCAAGGTCATGTGGCTAGCATGACTGCATGGAGCACTGTTACCTTCCCGCCAGAGCGGTACCTATTGATCTACTCACATTTGCATGTTTTCGAACTGCTAGGTTGGCAGATTAAAATACCATTATAAACAAGCAAAGCGTTGGAAGGTGCGCACTGGGCGAGGGAGGAGGCAGCAAAGGCGCGCACCTTTCCCTCCTCCTTTGCACTGCATGCGCCTTCCTCGGCAGAGGAGGAGGGAGCTACCACTGCGGGGGCCGGATAAATGGCTTCGATGGGCCGCATGTGGGTCCCGGGCCGTAGTTTGGGGACCCCTGGTCAAGACAAAGGTCCACCCAGAGGAAAAGGGTTCTCACCAGACATCAAGGGAACCACTGACCACAGAGGGAAGCCGAGGAAGAAACACAACCTACAAACTATCCACAGACCCACTAAGAAAATCCAACAAATGCTACGTCCAGCCAAGGACAAGAGGGATCCTCTCACCTCTGCAGGAGTCTACTACATACCATGAGGCTGTGGAAAAGTCTACAGAGGGATCCCAAACACAGCAGCATTGCCCAGACACGAATCAAGGAACATAAAAGGCATTGCAGACTAACTCAACCTGAGAACTCAGCCATAGCAGAGCAGCTGATGAACCAACCTGGACACAGCAGATTATTTGAGAACATGGAAATGCCGGACCACTCTCAGAAGCACCATGTCAGACTACACAGAGAAGCCACTGAAATCCACAAGTATGTGGACAATTTCCACGGAAAGGAGGAATCTATGAAAAGGAACAGAATCTGGCTTCCAGTATTAAAAAAAAACCTCTAAAATCAGGAGAGTAAATAAAGAACTCAGTGTGTTAAAGCATTGAGCTGCTGAACTTGCAGACCAAAAGGTCCAGGTTCAAACCCAAGGAGCGGAGTGAGCGCTCGCTGTTAGCTCCAGCTTCTGCCAACCTAGCAGTTCAAAAACATGCCAATGTGAGTAGATGAATAGGTACTGCTCCGGCAGGAAGGTAACGGCGCTCCATGCAGTTATGCTGGCCACATGACCTTGGAGCTGTCTACGGACAACGCTGGCTCTTCGGCTTAGAAATGGAGATGAGCACCAACCCCCAGAGTCGGATATGACTGGACTTAACGTCAGGGGAAACCTTTACCTACCTTTTACTAAATAAAGAACAACACTCTGAACATTGTCCACAGTCTTCACAGCACAGCTTTCTTCCAGCACCACTTTGCAAAACGGTTGGTTGCCTCCACCTTTGGTTAAATCCTTGTGCTGGGTGGACTGCTGACCTGAAGGTTGCAGGTTCGAATCCGCCAGATGGGGTGAGCTCCCATCTGTCAGCTTTAGCTTGTGAGGACATGAGAGAAGACTCCCAGCAGGATGGTAACACATCCAGGCATCCACTGGGCAACGTCTTTGTAGATGACCAATTCTCTCACACCAGAAGTGACTTGCAGTATGTTCTCAAGTCGCTTCTGACACTTTAAGAACCTTTCTTCATCATACAACCAGGCACAGAAATGGGAAACACAATGGTATGGATCATGGTAACTTCAGTGATACAGTAGAGCCTCACTTATCCAACATAAACGGGCCAGCAGAACGTTGGATAAGCGAATATGTTGGATAATAAGGAGTGATTAAGGAAAAGCCTATTAAACATCTATTTATTTATTTATTTATTTATTTTTCAAACTTATATGCCGCCACTCCCCTAGGGCTCGGAGCGGCTTACAAGAACCGGCTAAAATCAACAATTTAAAAAACATTTTAAAAACATCTTTTAAAAAAAAAACATCTTAAAAACATCCTAAATTTAGGTTATGATTGTACAAATTAAGCACCAAAACATCACGTTATACGACAAATTTGACAGAAAAAGTAGTTCAATACGCAGTAATGCTATGTAGTAATGACTGTATTTAAGAATTTAGCACCAAAATATCACGATGTATTGAAAACATTGACTACAAAATGTGTTGGATAATCCAGAACGTTGGATAAGCAAGTGTTGGATAAGTGAGACTCTACTGTACTTCAATATCTTGTCCAGTTCCTCCATTGCTATCCCTCCCTATTGGATGCTTATGCTAGAATGAAAGATCTCAGGCTGTGAGGCCAGAGGCAAAACAATATCATTTAATCTTTCATTAGCACAACATTTGCAGAGTCAAAAACACAATGGAGTGAGCTAAGGTATAAGGTTAGGAAGGCTTATACACAGGTACAGGTAACTTGGTTGCAGTATATCAAAGAGATAATCCAAAATGAACAGAGAAGAAAAGGTAGATTTCTCAGCTTCCACATAGGCCCAAGAAACAAGGCCATGCTCCATGCAGACTAGGTTACCAACTGGAACTAGACTAGACTGATGACTAAGAAACTACAACAGCAAAAACACACTGTGGAACAAAGGAAGAGATCCCTCTTTTATGACTTTTAACTTCAAAGGCATTGCCTATGTGACTTGAAGTATGAGTACCTTTCTAGAAGATGCTTGAAGATCAATGCAAATGTTAATTGAGGGTATAAATCTGACAAGAAGTAAAAGAGCAAAGGCAGGACATACAGACAAACCATTTGGGACGCATGCCTGAGTGTTAGTTTCCCAACACTCCCTGTCCTAGTCTTCTTCAGATTTCTTGACACTTTTCTTGCTCCACAGATCACTCCAAACTCTGCTTTTACAAGCTGGCTATCCCTTTTCACAAAATGCTTGGGACCAAAAGTGTTTGGGGTTTCAGATTTTGGCAGATTTTGGAATCCCTGTATGCGTGCCCATATACACCTGGACATGAGACCCAACTCTAGATAGGAAATCTTTCTATGCTTTATCTACGCCAGGGGTCCTCAAACTTTTTAAATGGAGGGCCGATTCACAGTTCCTCAGACTGTTGGGGGGCCGGATTAGGATGAAAAAGTCCAAAATTAGGATTGTTGTTGTTGTGTGCCTTCAAGTCGTTTCAGACTTAGGTCAACCCTAAGGCTAAAGTTTAGGACAGAGGCCAGGTCAATGACCCTGGAGGGCCTTAGTTTGAAGACCCTTGATCTAGACAATCTCATAAGACCATAGGTAAGCAAAGAGATCTCCAAAGACCATCTAGATGATCTCATAAGGCCATCAGAAGACCATAGATAAGGAAAGTGACCTCCAAAAGCCATCTAGATGGTCTCATAAGGCCGTAGCTAAGCAAAGAGACCTCCAAAGACCATCTAGATGATCTCATAAGGCCATCAGAAGACCATAGGTAAGGAAAGGGCCCCCCAAAGGCCATCTAGACAATCTCATAAAACCATAGGTAAGGAAAGGGACCCTCAAAGGCCATCTAGATGGTCTAATAGGACCATAGGTAAGGAAGGAGACCCTCAAAGACCATCTAGACGGTCTCATAGGACCATAGGTAAGGAAAGTGACCTCCAAAGGCCATCTAGATGGTCCATAAGGCCGTAGCTAAGCAAAGAGACCTCCAAAGACCATCTAGATGATCCCATAAGGCCATCAGAAGACCATAGATAAGGAAAGGGACCCTAAAAAACCATCTAGATGGTTTCATAAGACCATAGGTAAGGAAAGTGACCTCCAAAAGCCATCTAGATGGTCTCATAAGGCCGTAGCTAAGCAAAGAGACCCTCAAAGACCTTCTAGACAATCTCATAAGGCCATAAGTAAGCAGAGACCTCCAAAGACTCTAAGTCTAAAGTTGAGGACAAGGGCTAAGTAAATGACCTTGGAGGGCCGTATTCGGCCCACGGGACCCCTGATCTATGCCTTATAGACCTAACCCAAAGGGAAGTTCGTCCTTTTATTTATTTATTTATTTATTTTGTGCTTGAAACAAAATTTGAGTACTTTGGACCAGTCAGAAAGAAAAAGTGTTCTCCATTTTAGATCATCCTTTTGGGTAATTTTGGAGTATTTTGGAATTCAGAACGAGGGTTGTCCGACCTGCACTACTTTGTGTGTAATGTTCAAGGGTGACCGTATCCAGCATGCAAGCAGGAAAGGAGAAGTCCTCCAAAGTGGAAGAGGTCCTAGGAGAAATAGGTTTACCCGTCAATATAAAAAGGGGAAAGACGGAGAAGCAGTACGTGAAGGAGAATATGGTGCAGTTTTTGGGGTGTTTAAAAGAGACAGGTATCCAAACTGAGGGGGAACAGAGAAACAGATGCTGATATCACCAGTTTTCACTATGACTTGAGTGGCAGGATGGGAGAGGGCTCTTTTGGATACCCATTTCCTGCCCCAGTTAAATATCTCTTGAGTCTCTCTCCTCGAGGCAGAGCCAAGGGAGCTGGGTTTCAAGAGAGTTGGTATCATTGTTGTTTTGTTGTCAGTGATAAAGACAAGAGGAGAGGTTATCTGAAAGAATCTGCAACGTCCACACCCATCTGTTAATGATTCCTCTTGAGAGGGTGGCCAATTTAGTTCTCCCCTGTAATAAACTTATCTCTGTGGCGTTGTTGTTTGTTGTTGCGCTCTAGCCTCGAGACACCTTTTCACTCAGAACCACACCAGCGTCCAGTAGCACTAATTACAGCAGTTTATTAAGAAAAGCATATACAAAGGGGTGGGAGGCTAAGAAGGAGCTATAAAATAGCAGTTGTTCATATACAAAAGAGCAATAGTCCAAAAATTGCAAGGTACATGAAATCCAGGATGTCAAGATCACAGGCATACATCTATAAGGATGAAAGCAGGAACTTTCCCCAATGCAAAATTCTTTCAGGAACATAGACAAACACAGGAAACTTGAATCATAAACTTGAGAGCTGAAACAGGTTAACTGAATCTTTTTGGCAATGTTGTCTGTTCTGAGAGACACCAAGAATATCACTTAATTTAAGCCCAAGCCCAACCAAGAAGCCATGAGATCGTGCCTGATGCACCTGGTTTTCAAGGACTTCCCACAGAGTCTCTCTGACCGCCTAATTACTGTATATACTCGAATATAAGCCTAGTTTTTCAGCCCTTTTTTAAGACTGAAAAAGCCCCTCTCGGCTTATACTCGGGTGAGGGTCCTGGTTGGCTTATATTTGGTGAACTTCTCACCTTAAAAGTTGAACCTTTTCTGTTTATTTAAGTAAGTAGAGTGCCTGAATATACTTTGTTGTAATCTTTTTTGTAAACTTTCTTTACAAATTGCTGGTTTGCAAGTATATATTTATGATGTGTATTATTTGTAGACCCAACCGCCTGACGAAGACTCCTGTGAGTCGAAACCGGTTGCAGGTTTGAGTCATGTTATATGGAAACTGGAGTCTACTCATATAATAAAGAATAGGTCATTTACTCACATGAAAAACTTGTCCTTATGCTTCAAGAGAAGAACCACTGATTTCTACTTATATGCGATTGGGACAGTCCTTTTTTTGGATATACATTGAGATTTTTGGATATACATTGAGTCTGTTTGATTATTTTCATATCACCACAAGCAGTGGATTTTGGTCTTCATAGTTTAGGGGAACCCATAGTCCTTTTGGCTTATATTTGGGTCAGCTTATACTCGAGAATATATGGTACATTTATTATTTTTCTCTATTATTGTTGCTACTATTACATTTATTTTACTCTATTTTTTATTAATAATACATTTATTATTTCACTCTTATATTATTATTATTGCATGTATTATTTTACTCTATTTATTATTACATGCATTATTTTCCTGTATTATTTATTATTATTATTATTACATGTATTATTTTACTCTATTATTATTAAAAGGATATATAAGCACATTTACATTGAAGAAGATGAGAATAATGATTTGATCAGAGTTGGACAGTCTTATCTTAAATTTGAGCTTTATGTAAATATTAAAAAACATTTAACCTACTGATGCCTCAATTAATGTAATTTTATTGGTATCTATTTTTATTGCTGAAATTTACCGCTCTCGGCTTATACTGGAGTCAATGTTTTCCCAGTTTTTTTTGTGGTAAAATTAGGTGCCTCGGCTTATATTCGAGTTGGCTTATACTTGAGTATATACAGTAATCTATCCTTCACTCCCTCTGTGCAAAGACCTAATCGGATATCATGGGAAAACTCCCCATCAGCTGAAGGCCAATTCCCAAGAGAAATTGACTTTCCCCTATTGCTAAAGAACGAACATTGGAATCCAAAACATCCTCTATCTCATCATCACTTGTCTGCATTTCTCTCTGATCTAAGACCTGCAATTCACCCTGATGACACACAGATGCCTCAGTAGAAAAAACCATCATCCCCCTCTTCCTCCGAGAAATCCCTAGCATCTTGCTGAGCCCCAATATTTGTGTACATTTCTCTCCATGGGATGGAAAGAAGTGACCAAATCCATCTTGTGACTGAAGGGTGGGTTACTATTTGGCTGATGAAATTGAAGGAACTGGAAGAAGAAACACAGTGCCTTGATCTCAGAGGCTAAATCCCAGTTCCTTTGCAATGCAATCCATTTTATCCTACTTTATTTTTAACTGATTTATATGTTAACTGAGTTTTATGGTTTAATGTATTGTTTTGTTTAAAGTAACTGTTTTGTATAAATGCTGTTTTTACTGTGTTTTTATTGCAATATGTTTTAACTGATCTACTTGTTCTGTATCTTTGGGCCTGTGTCCCGTGTAGCCGCCCCAAGTCCCTGCTGGGAGATGGTGGCGGGGTAGAAAAATATGTTAATGTGGGATTTGTGTATTGGTAGTGTTTAAATGAAATTTGTGTCTTGCCTGTATTGCATACTGATTGCCTCATCCAGAGTGTACTATAGTCTGGAAAGAGTTAATTACCAAGAAGCTGTGATGACCTTGATGTGTGGCTGGAACTGGGGAGTGTCCAGACACAAGTGTTTGTGCATTACTGATTGCATCAGTTCAGTTCTGTTCTGAGGCGATTGATGTCTGCTGAGAGTGAGAGTCCTGTGTTCGTCTGCAAGTCTGTTTGTCTTGATTATTACTGCTTACAGTAAAACTTGCATATAGTTTTACCATCGTCTCTGGGTGTCACTTCGTTCTGCGTTCCACTGGTCCATCCAACTGCTGCTGCGCTGCAAATTACTCTGACAAAATAAAGTTTTATTTTATTTTATTTTTTTAATAAAATGAATGGCAACTGAAAATATCTTCAGGTCACACCTGGCATCTTCCCTGGAGCAAAAATGTGGTCCTCATTTTGATAAATGAGCCCAGAGATTAGACCAAAAAGGGTTGTCCTCTGATTACTAGGCAGAAGCTGGGTGTGGATCCCCAAAGGCAGGGGGCCCTTTGGAACCAGGATGTCTGGGAACAAAATAGATGTAAATAGGAAATGAGAAAACAAACTATGTAGATTCAGAAGGCATCCAGTGGGCATGTTATTTGTATGCCCTTATGCTTCTGCTTTATTGACTATTCTAAAGCCTTCGACTGTGTGGATCAGGGGTCCCCAAACTTTTAAAGCAAAGGGCCGGTCTACAATCCTTCAGACTGTTGAGGGGCCGAATTATCATTTGAAAAAAAATACGAACAAATTCCTATGCACACTGCACATGTCTTATTTGTAGTGCAAAACAACAACAACAACAATGAAAGAACAATACAATATTTAAAAATGAAAACAATCTTAACCAACATAAACCTATCAGGATTTCAATGGGAAGTGTGGGCCTGCTACTGGCCAACGAGATAGTCAAGTTAATTAGGATTGTTGTTGTTGTTGTTGTGTGCCTTCAAGTCATGTCAGACTTTGGCCGAGCCTAAGTCCAAAATTAATTATTTATTTACTTACTACATTTTTTTACTACATTTATATCCCACCCTTCTCACCCCGAAGGGGACTCAGAGCAGCTGTATGTACATACCATATATTATATTATTAGCATAACACAATATTAGCATTATATATTACTATATTGAACTATACCACTATACTGTAATACTATATGTAATATATAACATATAATTAATATTATTATATGGTATTATTATTAGTATTATATTGTATAACATTATAATATTTTTATCAATATTATATGTATATACAATATATTATATTATTAAAACTGATAATAAATATGTTATAAAACTGAGGGCAGGGGCCAGGTAAATGATCTTGGAGGGCCGCATCTGGCCCCCGGGCCTTAGTTTGGGGACCTCTGGTGTGGATCATAATAAACTGTGGCCTGTTCTTGGTGGTATGTAAGAACAGACCACGGAACAGGAGACGGGTTCCAGATTGGGAAAGGAGTGCGGACATCAGGGCTGTATTCTTTCACCCTCCCTATTCAACTTGTACGCAGAACACATCATGCGACGTAAGTGCGGGGCTTGAGGAATCCAAGGCCGGAGTTAAAATTGCTGGAAGAAACATGAACAACCTTAGGTATGCAGATGATACCACTCTGATGAAGGCTGAAAGTGACGAGGAGCTGAGGAGCCTTATCACCAAGGTGAAAGAAGAAAGTGCAAAAGCTGGGTTGCAGTTAAACGTCAAGAAAACCAAGATCGTGGCAACTACACCTATTGATAACTGGCAAATAGAAGGAGAAAACATGGAGGCAGTGATAAGACTTTATATTTCTAGGCGCGAAGATCACTGCAGCCAGGAAATCAGAAGACGTTTCCTTCTTGGGAGGAGAGCAAAGGCCAACCTTGACAAGATAGTGAAGAGCAGAGACATCACACTGGCAACGAAGGTCCGCATAGTGAAAGCAATGGTATTCCCCATAGTCACCTATGGATGGGAGAGCTGGACCATAAGGAAGGCTGAGCGAAGGAAGAGAGACACTTTTGAACTCTGGTGCTGGAGGAAAATCCTGAGAGTGCCTTGGACCTTGGCAAGAAGATCCAACCAGTCCATCCTCCAGGAAATAATGCCCAATGGCTGCTCACTGGAGGGAAAGATATTGGAGGCAAAGCTGAAGTATTTTGGCCACATCATGAGAAGACAGGAAAGCTTGGAGAAGATAATGATTCTGGGGAAAATGGAAGGCAAAAGGAAGAGAGGCCGACCAAGGGCGAGATGGATGGATGGTATCCTTGAAGTGACTGGCTTGACCTTGAAGGAACTGGGGGCAGTGATGGCCGACAGGGAGCTCTGGTCTGGACTGGTCCATGAGGTCACCAAGAGTTGGAGACGACTAAATGACTGAGCAGCAGCAGCATGCCCAACATGTCTCCCTTGCTTCTCCTTCCAGGATGGAAGCTCAAAGGTCAATTCCCTGGGAAGTCTACCACCCGGATTGATACTGGGCTGATTTCTGGCCAATTGGGGAGAGCACTGGGACTTTGAATGGCTGTCAAAAAGGACAAAATATCTTGTACTGTATTGCTTAGCTATATCTGATTCCTCTTGAGTGGATACTCTATATCAGACATCCTTTCAGGCCTGATAGTAATAAACCTTTGTTCCTAATGCCTTCAAACTCGGTTTGTGTGTTGATCTGGTTGGCAAAGTATCAGAGCACACTGGGCACCGGATCCTCATCCAACTCCTTGGTGGGTAGCTGAATTATATCTTCAATCCCACTCTTCTTAGCTTTCTTTTAACATTACAAGCTATACAAAATATGTAAAAGTATCCTTTTGTTTTGTATATGAATGTAGCAAGAAATCTGTGAAAAAACTGCAAAGCACAATTATTACTTTCATAAGTAAGTCAATATTTTTGTATGCAAAAAAAACCTAATCAGCCACAAGAAGGTTAATGACAGGTGACAAGATATTCATGTATAAGGTAAAGGTTTCCCCTGACGTTAAGTCCAGTCGTGACCGACTCTGGGGATTGGTGCTCATCTCCATTTCTAAGACGAAGAGCCGGCGTTGTCCATAGATATCACCAAGGTCATGTGGCTGGCATGACTGCATGGAGCGTAGTTACCTTCCCACCAGGGAAGTACATATTAATCTACTCATTTTTGCATGTTTTTGAACTGGCAAATTCAAACTTTTGCATGTTTTTGAACTGCTAGGTTGGCAGAAGCTGGGGCTAACAGCGGGAGCTCACCCCACTCCCAGGATTTGAGCCACCAACCTTTTGGTCAGCAAATTCAACAGCTCAGCAGTTTAATCCGCTGTGTCACAAAGGGCTCAACACACAATGAAGTTGGGCACTTAAGCTTCTCTGAATTCGATATTTAACTGGGGTAGAAAATAGGCACCCAAAAGAGCCCTCTCCTGCTATCTGAACCATAATGAAAGCCGACTATATCATCAAAGTCCACTTCATTTATGTCTCTTAAGTGTATGTTATAAAACAAGTTGTTTTATGGGAGAGTAGATATATATTTTGAGCACTGAAAAACACCTCTAAAGCTCTGCTGTTTTTAATGTACTGGCAAATCTGTTTTTTCCTGGTAGAGTGGATATTGCTGGTTATTCAGTCTAACAACTGAAACCATTGCCTTTATATTTGATTGTATATCACAAGAGCGGATTCTGCTCTAAAGGGTTTTTGGTTCTTCTCTAAAAGGTTCTGTACTCTAATACAGGTATGGGCAAACTTGGGCCCTCCAGGTGTTTTGGACTTCAACTCCCACAAGAGTAGAGACAAGAAAGGCCCCTTCTAGGGAGGCATGCATGAAATAGAGAGAGGGTTCCCTCATTCTAATCCTATTCTTTAGTCTAACTACTCATTGATGACTGGAGACTTGTGGAGTCCAGGATGATATCCAACAACTATGAGGGTTGAATGAAAAGTAATGCCTCCACCTTCATAACTCCTCAACAGATGGCAGTCCTGGTCTGCGGCAGGTACTTGGTTGTTCAGTAGACTCTCCTCTACAGTTCCATTTGGAGGGGAAGCCTTAGCATTGAACGGTTGTGTTGTTAAAGTGTGAAGTATGGAACCCTGCGCAGACGGGGAAGCCTTAGCATTGAACGGTTGTGTTGTTAAAGTGCAAAGTATGGAACCCTGCGCAGACAAGGAAGCCTTAGCATTGAACGGTTGTGTTGTTAAAGTGTGAAGTATGGAACCCTGCGCAGACGGGGAAGCCTTAGCATTGAACGGTTGTGTTGTTAAAGGGCGAAGTATGGAACCCTACACAGACGGGGAAGCCTTAGCATTGAACGGTTGTGTTGTTAAAGTGTGAAGTATGGAACCCTGCGTAGATGGTCGGTCAATGCAACTTAAGCAACATGCAGTCACTGAATTCTTGACTGCAGAAGGTTTCACACTGAAGGAGATTCCTCAGAGAATGCAAGCTGTTTATGGGGATTGTGTGGATGTGAGTACAGTACTGTGCGTCGTTGGGCAAGTAAGTTTAAAGATGTTGAGGTTGGAACATCTGACTTGCGTGACAAACAAAGAGTTGGACATCCTGTGACAGCAATCACCGAGTTTCACAAGCAAAAGGTTGATGGATTGATTCAGGACGATCGTCGTATCGCTCAGAGAGACATTTCTAGCTTAATCGGCATTTCACAAGAACGTGTGGGTCACATTATTACTTTGCTTGACTATCGGAGTATCTGTGCACGATGGGTCCTGTGAGATGCCCGCTGCGGAAACCGAGTGTCGACTTCTTCTGTGACAGCTTCAGAAAACTTGTTCATCGTTGGCAGAAATTTATCCAATTGTCTGGTGATTATGTGGAGACGTGAATAGTGGTAGTTAAAGAGCTCATTCTAAGGATTATCTCTGCATTTGATTTATTAAAAGATTCCCATTCAAAGCCAAGGATGGCGGCACTACTTTTAATTCAACCCTTGTAGAAGGGGAGTTCAGGATGCTGAACCAGATTGAAAGAGGTCAGCAAAGCAAGTCCACGGTTTCCTTCCCCTGGGCCTGGAAGGAGGGCGGTTCAAAGGCAAGAGTTGCACCCTGGCCTTGGGGAAGGAGGAGATTGGCCTCCAACAGCCGAGAAGAAAGACCAGTCAAGAAGTGGGACCCAGCAAGGCATCCCCAGGGCCAAAGGCCTCCATCCGGAGGCGAAGCAGGTGAGGATAAGAAGGGCAGGTGCCTGGATCAGGAGACAGTGTTGCTGAGGAGCTGAGCTGAGCCAGGAAGAAGGAGATGAGTTCTGGGCAGAGCAGGAACGGAGCCTCCTCGAGGTAAGAACGAAGACCCCTCCACAGGTAGACCCCTTCCCTTCCCTTCTTTGGCTTCTGTCTCACCTTTTGTTCCTCTCTCTTCGCAGGGGTTTCTGCCAGAAAAGGGGAGGCTCCTCGGATGAGGAGAGTGTAGACCTCGGCGAGGTGGCCCAGACCCTCAAGGAGGTGGCCAAGAAGGTGGGCGAGTTAGCCAAATCCATCTCCTCGGCGGCCGACCAGGATGACGACCTGCGCCAGAAAGTGAGTCTGAACTTTGTGTTGTCCAAGGCTTTCATGGCCGGAATCACTGGGTTGTCGTGAGTTTTCCGGGCTGTCTGGCCATGTCCCAGAAGCATCCTTTCCTGACGTTTCACCCACATCTATGAGGTTGTGGGATCTGTTGGAAACTCCTCCAAGCTTATGAGGTCTATTGGAAACTAGTCAAGTGGGGTTTATATATCCAGGGCGGGAAGAAGAACTCTTGTCTGTTGGAGGCAGCTGTGAATGTTGAAATTAATCACCTTGATTAGCATTGAAAAGCCTTACAGCATCAAGGCCTGGCTGATTCTTGCCTAGGGGAATCCTTGATAGCCGGCCCTGATTGTTTCCAATCTGTGGCATTATGTCCAGGGCGGGAGAAAGAACTCTTGTCTGTTGGAGGCAGGTGTGAATGTTGAAATTAATCACCTTGATTAGCATTGAAAAACCTTACAGCATCAAGGCCTGGCTGATTCTTGCCTAGGGGAATCCTTGATAGCCGGCCCTGATTGTTTCCAATCTGTGGCATTATGTCCAGGGCGGGAGAAAGAACTCTTGTCTGTTGGAGGCAGGTGTGAATGTTGAAATTAGTCACCTTGATTGATTGAAAAGCTTTGCAGCTTCAAGGCCTGGCTGATTCTTGCCTGGGGGAATCCTTGATAGCTGGCCCTGATTGTTTCCAATCTGTGGCATTATGTCCAGGGCGGGAGAAAGAACTCTTGTCTGTTGAAGGCAGGTGTGAATGTTGAAATTAGTCACCTTGATTAGCATTGAAAAGCCTTACAGCATCAAGGCCTGGCTGATTCTTGCCTAGGGGAATCCTTGATAGCTGGCCCTGATTGTTTCCAATCTGTGGCATTATGTCCAGAGCGGGAGAAAGAACTCTTGTCTGTTGAAGGCAGGTGTGAATGTTGAAATTGGTCACCTTGATTACAATTGAAAAGCCTTACAGCATCAAGGCCTGGCTGATTCTTGCCTAGGGGAATCCTTGATAGCTGGCCCTGATTGTTTCCAATCTGTGGCATTATGTCCAGGGCGGGAGAAAGAACTCTTGTCTGTTGAAGGCAGGTGTGAATGTTGAAATTAGTCACCTTGATTACAATTGAAAAGCCTTACAGCATCAAGGCCTGGCTGATTCCTGCCTGGGGGGGAATCTTTTGTTGGGAGGTGTTAGCTGCCCCTGATGTCTAGAATTCTCTGTTTTCAGAGTGTTGTTCTTTATTTACTGACCTGATTTCAGAGTTTTTAAAATACTGGTAGCCAGATTGTGTTCTTTTTCATGGTTTCCTTCTTTCTGTTGAAAATTTCCCCTTGCTTGTGGATTTTAATGGCTTCCCTGTGTAGTCTGACATAATAGTTGTCTAAGTTGATTTGTGTTTGGGTTAGTCTGCAGTGTCCAAACACAAATCAAGGAACACGAAAAGCACTGCAGATTCACTCAACAAGAAAAGTCAGCCATAGCTTAAGACTTGACAAACCAACCTGGACACAATATATTATTTGTGAACACAGAAAGGCTGGTCCACTCTCACAACCACCATGTCACACTACACAGAGAAACCACTGAAATCCATAATCATGTAGACAATTTCAACAGAAAGGAGGAAACCATGAACATGAACAAAATCTGGCTACCAGTATTTTAAAAAACTCTAAAATCAGGACAGTAAATTTAGAACAACATTAAAAAAACTGGGGAATTCCAGACAGGAAACAATCAAAGACAGCCAGGCAGAAATCAGCCAAGCTTTGAAGCTGCAAGGCTGTTCAATGCTAGTCAAGGTGGCCAATTGAAAACATTCACACTTGCCTGAGACAAGAGTTTTTTTCCCACCCTGGAAATTATTTCACAGATATAGATATAGATATACCCCATCAGGGCCAGCTAACACTTCAGAAAAAAAAAAAAGATTCCCCCAGGCAGGAATCAGTCAGGCTTTGAAGCTGCAAGGCTATTCAATGCTAATCATGGTGGCCAGTTGCAACATTCACACCTGCCTCAACCAGACAAGGATTCTTTCTCCCACCCTGGACATTATTCCACAGAAATTTTATATATACAGTATATATATATATATACATGCATACACACACCAACCATCAGGGCCACCTAACACCTCCGAACAAAGGATTCCCCCAGGCAGGAATCAGTCAGGCTTTGAAGCTACAAGGCTATTCAATGCCAATCAAGGTGGCCAGTTGCAACATTCACACCTGCCTCCAACAGACAAGAGTTCTTTCTCCCATCCTGGACATTATTACACAGTTGTGTGTGTGTATATACCCCCCATCAGGGCCACCTAACACCTCCGAACAAAGGATTCCCCCAGGCAGGAATCAGCCAGGCTTTGAAGCTGCAAGACTATTCAATGCCAGTCAAGGTGGCCAGTTGCAACATTCACACCTGCCTCCAACAGACAAGAGTTCTTTCTCCCATCCTGGACATTATTCCACAGTTGTGTGTGTGTATATACCCCCCATCAGGGCCATCTAACACCTCCGAACAAAGGATTCCCCCAGGCGGGAATCAGCCAGGCTTTGAAGCTGCAAGGCTATTCAATGCCAGTCAAGGTGGCCATTTGCACCATTCACACCTGCCTCCAACAGACAAGAGTTCTTTCTCCCACCCTGGACATTATTCCACAGGTATATGAACCGCACTTGCCTTGTTTCCAACAGACCTCACAACCTCTGAGGTTGCCTGCCACAGGCGTGGGAGAAACGTCAGGAGAGGATGCTTCTGGGACATGGCCATAGAGCCCACTGAGTCCTAAGTCCTTCTTTCCTCTTTCTCCTCTCCTCTCTCTCTCCTTCTCAGGCGGTCCAGAAGCTCCGGGAGGTCCTCCGCCAGGTCGTGTCGGGCGCCGGGTCCGAGCTGGACTTGGCCTGCCTCCTCCGGTGCGTCATGGGGGTGTCCGAGGCTGCCATGAACAAGCAGTGAAGCCCAGCGCCCACCTTGGGGGACCCCCTCCCCTCTGCTCCCCACTGCACACCTCAGTAGCATCCTCATGAATAAAAACCCTCTGCTTTGGAATGCCACCACATATTCCAGACTCTTTTTGTTGTCATGAAGGAGAGGCAGGGATCACAGGGCTGTCTGGCCATGTTCCAGGAGCATTCTCTCCTGACGTTTCGCCCACATCTAGGGCAGGCATCCTCAGAGGTTGTGAGGTCTGTTGGGAAAAAAAACTAACCAAGGAAGGTTTATAGATCTGTTGAAGGTCCAGGGTGGGAGAAAGAAAGGAGGAAACCATGAAAATGAACAAAATCTGGCTACCAGTAAAACAGTCTCACTTATCCAACGTTCTGGATTATCCAACGCATTTTTGTAGTCAATGTTTTCAATACATTGCGATATTTTGGTGCTAAATTTGTAAATACAGTAGAGTCTCACTTATCCAACACTCAATTAACCAACGTTCTAGATTATCCAACACATTTTTGTAGTCAATGTTTTCAATACATTGCGATATTTTGGTGCTAAATTTGTAAATACAGTAGAGTCTCACTTATCCAACACTCAATTAACCAACGTTCTGGATTATCCAACACATTTTTGTAGTCAATGTTTTCAATACATTGCGATATTTTGGTGCTAAATTTGTAAATACAGTAGAGTCTCACTTATCCAACACTCAATTAACCAACGTTCTGGATTATCCAACGCATTTTTGTAGTCAATGTTTTCAATACATTGCGATATTTTGGTGCTAAATTTGTAAATACAGTAGAGTCTCACTTATCCAACACTCAATTAACCAACGTTCTGGATTATCCAACACATTTTTGTAGTCAATGTTTTCAATACATTGCGATATTTTGGTGCTAAATTTGTAAATATAGTAGAGTCTCACTTATCCAACACTCAATTAACCAACGTTCTGGATTATCCAACGCATTTTTGTAGTCAATGTTTTCAATACATTGCGATATTTTGGTGCTAAATTTGTAAATACAGTAGAGTCTCACTTATCCAACACTCAATTAACCAACGTTCTGGATTATCCAACACGTTTTTGTAGTCAATGTTTTCAATACATTGCGATATTTTGGTGCTAAATTTGTAAATAGAGTAGAGTCTCACTTATCCAACACTCAATTAACCAACGTTCTGGATTATCCAACACATTTTTGTAGTCAATGTTTTCAATACATTGTGATATTTTGGTGCTAAATTCGTAAATACAGTAATTACTATATAGCATTACTGCATATTGAACTACTTTTTCTGCCAAATTTGTTGTATGACATGATGTTTTTGGTGCTTAATTTGTAAAATCATAACCTAATTTGATGTTTAATAGGCTTTTCCTTAATCCTTCCTTATTATCCAACATACTCACTTATCCAACATTCTGCCGGCCCGTTTATGTTGGATAAGTGAGACTCTACTGTATTAAAAAACTCAAAAATCAGAACAGTAGATGGGAAGCAACACTCTGAGGGCAGAGGAGCTCCAGGGATGGCTAATGACTCTGAACAAAGGATGCCCTCCAGGCAAGAGACAAACCTATCCAATGCTAATTTAGGTGATTAACTGCGACATTCATGCTGACTTCCAACTAGACAAAGGACTCTTGTCACACCCAGGACTCTCCACAGATATATATCAGCCTTCCTTGCCTAGTTTCTCCATGCCTCACAATCTCTGAGGATGCCTGCCATAGATGTGGGCGAAACGTCAGGAGAGAATACTTCTAGAACATGGTCAAACAGCCTGGAATACATACAACAACCCAGAAAGAACTCTTGTCTGTTGGAGGCCAGTGTGAATGTTGTAATTAATCACCTTGATTAGCATTAATGGCCTTTCCAGATTCATTTCCTGGCTTCTTCCTTTCTGGGGGGAATCATTTGTTCAGAGTCGTTACCTGCCCCTGATTGATTCATGTCCGGAATTCCTCTGTTTTCAGAGTGTTGCTCCTTATTTACTGTTCTGATTTTAGAATTTTTTTAATACTGGTAGCCGTTTACTGGAATCCCTGAGAATCTCAGACTAAGGTCATAGATGGGGGAGGAGAGATAACTCAAGGTGTTCCTGGGATTTCTGGTGTTGTTGCTGTTGTTATTATTACAGTAGAGTCTCACTTATCCAACATAAACGGGCCAGCAGGACAGTGGATAAGCGAAACTGTTGGATAATAAGGAGGGATTAAGGAAAAGTCTATTGAATGTCAAATTATGTTATGATTTTACAAATTAAGCACCAAAATATGTTTTATAACAAATCAATAAAAAGGCAGTTCAATACACAGTAACGTTATGTAGTAATTACTGTATTTACAAATTTAGCATTAAAATGTCACAATATACAGTAGAGTCTCACTTATCCAACACTCACTTATCCAATGTTCTGGATTATCTAAAGCATTTTTGTAGACAATGTTTTCAATACATCGTGATATTTTGGTACTAAATTCGTAAATACAGTAATTACTACATAGCATTACCATGTATTGAACTACTTTTTCTGTCAAATTTGTTGCATAACATGATGTTTTGGTGCTTAATTTGTAAAATCATAACCTAATTTGATGTTTAATAGGCTTTTCCTTAATCCCTCCTTATTATCCAACATATTCACTTATTCAACGTTCTGCCAGCCCGTTTATGTTGGATAAGTGAGACTCTACTGTATTGAAAACATTGACAACAAAAACATTGACTACTAAAAGGCTGACTGCATTGGATAATACAGAATGTTGGATAAGTGGAGGTTGAATAAGTGAGACTCTACTGTATTACAAAGTGGGTGGTCATCTGTTGGGGGTGCTTTGAGTGGGTTCTTCCTGCATGGCAGGAGACTGGATTCCCTAGAGCTGCTCCTATTATTATTATTATTTTATTATGACACAGCAAACAAGATAGATATGTTGGATTTCGTATCACAAAATCACAAGTCGAACACTTCCCAAGGATGATGCGTGCAGATCCCAGTAGGGTGGCCTTTTGCAATTATTATTATTATTATTATTATTATTATTACTAGCTGTGCCCGGCCACGCGTTGCTGTGGCTTATGGGAATGCTTTTTTGGCCAGGTAGAATAGCAGTGAATAGCCTTGCAGCCTCAAATGCCCGAACCCTGGCTGTACCCCGGCGCCATTGTGGCCGAGGGGGTTGCTAGGAGATGAAGTGGGCGGGGCCTAAAGGGGGCAGGGCCTACCCTTCTGACCAGCAACCAGGGTTGAAAACGGCTCTTCCTCGTTCTCTACTTTGGACTTTCTTTTCCAGGTTTTTTTTTTTGTTTGAAAGACATAGATTGGATGACTATGTCTTTCGTGGCCAAATTTGGTGTGATTTGCTTCAGTGGTTTTGTTGTTTACTCAGTCCTACAAAAGTACATTACATTTTTATATATATATAGATTATTACAAAGCCCCCTGATGGCGCAGTGGGTTAAAGTGCTGAGCTGCTGAACTTGCGGACCAAAAGGTCGCAGGTTCGAATCCAGAGAGCAGAATGAGTGCTTGCTGTCAGCCAACTGGACACACCAGCCTTCCTCAAATAGTAATTGTGATGCAAACCAATGTCCACTATACTGTACTGACTTCATACTGACTTCTAAAACGGAGTCTCAGCCTGAATAGTCCCAGATCTGGTCACATGGTCTGTAGTCCCGCCCACAACCTCAAACAACATAGAGTTAAGGGAAAAGCTGCATACCAATATTATGTTTCCTCACTTATCACGGGGTTACGTTTCAGGACCACCCACAATAAGTGAAAATCCACAAAGTTGGGACACTGTATTTATTCTATGTCTGGAGGAGAGCAAACCATGGACCACTTACTACAATGTAGTCTGTACTTTATTTTAGCAGTTACAATATACAGTACACCAGCCGAGAAGAAGAACGGAAGCTAAATAACGCCTTTATATTTCCAACCATTCCCTACTCTCCCCTCCTTTATTTCTCCCTTTCCACCCTTCCAAAACCCTGTGAAACAGCAAAAATACCATGATAATCGTGCGCATTAACGTTAATTGAAAACCCGCAAAATAGCGAGGGAGCGAAAAGTGAACCGCAAAGTAGTGAGGGAACACTGTATAGACAAGGCTTGAATGAAAAGTAATACCTCCATCTTCGTTACTTGGGTTTGGATGGGAATCTTTTAATAAATCAAATGCAGAGATAATCCTTAGAATGAGCTCTTTAACGACCACTATTCACTTTTCCACATCATCACCAGACAATTGGATACATTTCTGCCAACGATGAACAAGTTTTCTGAAGCCGTCACGGAAGAAGTCGACACTCTGTTTCCGCAACCTGCGTCACACAGTTCTCTCAAAGTCTTCACCAGAAGCATAATTATGTCCCCGCAGATCTTCTTTTATTATTGGGAACAGATAGATTCTCTGATGAATCTCCTTTGGGGTGACACCTTCTGCTGCTAAGAATTCAATGACTGCACGTTGATTAAGTCACATTGACTGACCGTCTGCGCAGGGTCCCATACTTCGCACTTGAACAACACAACCGTTCAATGCTAAGGCTTTCCCGTCTGCACAGGGTTCCGTACTTCACACTTTAACAACACAACCGTTCCATGCTAAGGCTTCCCCGTCTGTGCAGGGTTCCGTACTTCACACTTTAACAACACAACCATTCAATGCTAAGGCTTCCCCGTCTGCACAGGGTTCCGTACTTCACACTTTAACAACACAACCGTTCCATGCTAAGGCTTCCCCGTCTGCACAGGGTTCCGTACTTCACACTTTAACAACACAACCGTTCAATGCTAAGGCTTCCCCGTCTGCACAGGGTTCCGTACTTCACACTTTAACAACACAACCGTTCAATGCTAAGGCTTCCCCGTCTGCACAGGGTTCCGTACTTCACACTTTAACAACACAACCGTTCCATGCTAAGGCTTCCCCGTCTGTGCAGGGTTCCGTACTTCACACTTTAACAACACAACCGTTCCATGCTAAGGCTTCCCACCAAATGGAACTGCAGAGGAGAGTCTCCTGAACAAGCCAGGACCTGCCTCAGACCAGGACTGCCATCTGTTGAGGAATTACGAAGGTGGAGGCATTACTTTTCATTCAACCCTCATACATACATTATAGTAAACAATCTCAATGACATACATAACAAACAACTAGCATAGGAGGCTTATACAAGGTAGCTATTTCCAACATAATTAGAATTTAAAACATGCAATGGAATTTATGGACTAAAAGCAAGTAGTTAGAGCAGGGAATGAGAAACTGAATCAAATGCTTCAAATGTATATATATCAAATATATACATAGAAACTAATCCCCCACACCCAGGCTGGTTTGCATTCTCACCGTCAACACTTTTGATTCCCAAAACACTGCCAGATGCCTATGCCTCTTATTTATACATCATATATAATATATAATATAATATAAAAACTTTTTGGGGGGTTCCACAAGAAGCCTTTGCTTCAAAAAGGGCTCTGTGGCTGAAAAAGGTCGAGAACTCCTG
Source organism: Anolis carolinensis (assembly GCF_035594765.1). Taxonomy (NCBI): domain Eukaryota; kingdom Metazoa; phylum Chordata; class Lepidosauria; order Squamata; family Anolidae; genus Anolis; species Anolis carolinensis. The sequence continues at coordinate 4,982,928 of NC_085844.1, read as the reverse complement.
ATGTCAACAACTGGGAATCTACAAGTGGGCACTTACTCTTCTATGAGAAGGGATTAATCAATTGGGTTACACAGAAGTAGGATATTGTCGCAGTCTGTTCTAATAATTCTAACATTTCTCAGCCTCTGAAGCACGCAAAGAGCTGGACATGTTACTACTGGACTTTGGGATGGAAGAGCCAATGGCGACAGAGATGAATGAAGACAACCAAGGAATATAAAGGTGTCTCAGACAGAAAATATTAGCTTTGAATTCAAGCAAGTAGACATGAAGTACCACCTCATAAAGGATGCATTTGTCGGGCTGGAGTGGTTGTGGTTGAGCCAGATTAAAATGAGAGGCCTGGGAGAGTAGTGGATAGTTCTTTCAATGAGGGAAATGAGAGGTTTTTAGAGGAAGATTATGCCTGTGAAAGTAGGCTTGGAAATGAAACTGATTCAGAGTCCAGCATCAGACAGAGAGATGCAGTGCATGGTGGAGACCTTTCACCTACTGGTAGCATAGCAACCCAGATAAAAAATAGATGGGCGAGAAAGCTCACGAGAGGGACACAGGGATTTCAGACTTGATCTTGATCAAAAAGACTTCATGAGAAAGAAGAGCATAAAAAGTCTCACAGGCAAGGAAGTCAAGGCCACAGAAATGACTTCATGTTTTGCGGTTCTTAAATCAGAGACGTGTTTCTTTGGGAATTCAGATCAGACAACGTGGCATAACTGAGGATCTCAAGCCTTGTTTCCTTCATACCTTAGTCCAAGATCTTGGGAGTTTGGATGCATAGTATAAGAAGTTTTATAGTCTGGCTTTTGGATTCATGTTCATGTCTTGGTTCTTGTTTCTCTGGATTTGTGCTCATGTTGGATTTTGAGATTTATTTACCTTCTCGAAGGCTTTCATGGCCGAGATCACAGGGTTGTTGTATGTTTTCCGGGCTGTATGACCATGTTCCAGAAATATTATCTCCTGACGTTTCGCCCACATCTATGGCAGGCATCCTCAGAGATTGCCTGCCATAGATGTGGGTGAAACGACAGGGGAGAATACTTCTGGAACATGGTCATACAGCCCAGAAAACATACAACAACCCTATTTACCTTCTTTTATGGAACCACTTTGAACTGTTTGGATTATTACCTTTGGTGTGTTTTCCTATTGCCACATTGGTTTGACTTACTACTTGTTTGACCATTTCCCCCCATTACCTCTTGGATTTTGCTTTTCCTATTTATCAATAAACTGTTTTACTATGACTTTTGGTTTCCTGGTTGGTGTTGAGGGCAAGGAGAATTCTAGCTGGGGTGAAACAGGAATGTTGTCCAACAGAAGAAATAATTGCTGGTATTTTCAGCCCAGAGACCATCACAAAAAACTGAAGAAGATGCTGAACCTTGTGGACTTGAAGAAGAGGTGTGAGGACATCAAAGCAACCTCCAGCATTGCATCAAGTAGCAGAAGAGATGCAGAAGGAGAGAGCCTGGGACAGGGGTCTCCAAACTAAGGCCCATGGGCCAGATGCGGCCCTCCAAGGTCATTTACCTGGCCCCGTCCTAAACTTTAGACGTAGGGTTGACCTAAGTCTACCTGGTCTTTGGAGGTCTCTTTGCTTAGCTATGACCTTATGAGACCATCTAGATAGCTTTTGGAGGTCATTTTCCTTACCTATGGTCCCATGAAACCATCTAGATGGCCTTTGAGGGTCCCTTTCCTTACCTATGGTTTTATTAGATGGTCTAGATAGCCTTTGGGGGCCTCTTCTGTTACCTATGGTCTTATGAAACTATCCAGATAGCCTTTGAGGGTCCCTTTTCTTATCTATGGTCTTCTGATGGCCTTATTGGATCATCTAGATGGCCTTTGAGGGTCCCTTTCCTTACCGATGGTCTTATGAGACCATCTAGATGGCCTTTGGGGGCCCATTTCCTAGATGATGAGATCATCTAGATGGGCTTTGGGGGCCCCTTTCCTTATCTGTGGTCTTCTGATGGCCTTATGAGATCATCCAGCTGGCCATTGAGGGTCCCTTTCCTTACTATGGTCTTATGAGACCATCTAGATGATCTTTGGAGGTCTCTTTGTTTACCTATGGTCTTAAGAGACCGTCTAGATCAGGGGTCCCTAAACTAAGGCCCATGGGCCAGATGCGGCCCTCCAAGGTCATTTACCTGGCCCCTGTCCTAAACTAACTCTGAAATGACTTGAAGGAATACAACAATAATCCTAATTTTGGACTATTTCATCATAGTCTGGCCCCCCAGCAGTCTGAGGGACTGTGAATCGAACCCTCCACTTAAAAAGTTTGAGGACCCCTGGCCTGGGACATGGAGCACCCAACGCTTTTGTGATTTAGGCTTCTTCTCTGAATCGGGGACACATCTCTGCTTCTGAGCTGGGTCCTCACATGGTTCTGAAAATTTTGTTTCATTATGTTCTTTAGACCAAAGAGACAGATGGAGGCCGGGGCTGCATTAAAAAAGACAGGGCTTTATTTCTCTGAGGATGCTGCTTGGTGACCCAGAGGCAGTGGGAGGGGATCCCTCGGAGTTGGAGGTAGACCCCATGCATATGTTCATCCCCACTTGGAAGAGGTTCACCTCATGGCAGCCTCGACCACGCCATTGATGCAGCAGAGGAGGCAGGACAGGTCCAAGTTGCTCCCAGCACCATGACGCACCTGGAAGAGAATCTCCTGAAGCTTCAGGGTGACCTGGCAGAGGGAAAGAGAAAGGACAAGAGGGGTCAGGGAAGAGGGGTCTCTGCAGAGGCACCTGGCTGGCCTTGGACCCGCCGCAAAAGGAAGGAAGTGTTGTGACTCAGATTGACTCTGATGAGGAAAGTGGGATTCGGGTACAAAATCTTCCTGAAAGGCCTGTGACTTTGGAGGATGAGGAACAAAGAGTGCAAGTTCAGTTTCCCACAGAGAGGGTTGGTGTTGATGATCCTGAAACTACTGAACCCAGCCAGGTGCACACTGACTTGGGAGAGGAGGAAGAGAGTCAGCATGATAATGAGTCTCAGCGAAATAACAAGCAAGCTGACCTTGATGGGATGGGCTCTTTAGATAGAGCTGAACATTAGGAATTCAGGGTTCAGAGAAGTGTGAGAATCGTAAACAGGAGGGAAGCGAGGGGGCAGAGAAATGCTTTCATGTTTTGCAAAGCGTGTTAAAAGCGGTGCGTCTGGAGAAAAGCCTTTGTCAAAGCAGCTTCCTTTCACCGGAGAAGCAAGCTCTAGTTTTCCTGCTGTGTCTTGGATTATCTGGCAGGCTATGTACCCATGTTCCTTGGATTTTGCCATGCTTTCTTTGGATACTGTTTATTCTTTGCGAGCTCTTGATTTATATTTCAATATTATATTTTGTTACTGACTTTTGGTGCTTAACTTTTGCTTTTTAAAAAACTTTTTATTATCTACTTCCAATAAACTGAAAAGACTTAAACCTGATGTGCAGTTTTGTGTGTTAGAGCAAGGTGAATCACGGCTGAGGTGTGACAGGCAGGCAGGCAGGCAGGCAGGCAGGCAGGCAGGAAGGAAGGAAGGAAGGAAGGAAGGAAGGAAGGAAGGGGCAAGAGAAGAATCACCTTCCGGCGCAGGTAGAGGTCCTGGTCCTGGCAGGTGAGGCCCAAAGAGAGGCCCTTGGCTAAGTCGTCCAGCTTCTTGGCCACCTCCTGGAGGGTCTGGGACACTTCAGAGAGGTCCATGTTCTTCTTCCCAGAGAAGTCTCCTTGGCCTCCATTTCTCAGGGAACAAGGCCTGCGAGGGGACACGAGGAAGAGTGGGTGGGAAAGAAGCTGGGACAGAAGCCAAGCAAGGGAGGAAAGAAGGAAAGAGGGAAGGAATCATAGAAACATACAATCATAGAATAGTAGAGTTGGAAGAGACCTCATGGGCCATCCAGTCCAACCCCCTGCCAAGAGGCAGGAAATTGCATTCAAAGCACCCCCGACAGATGGCCATCCAGCCTCTGCTTAAAAGCCTCCAAAGAAGGAGCCTCCACCACACTCCCTTCGGGGCAGAGACAGAGTTCCACTGCCGAACAGCCCTTCTCACAGTGAGGAAGCTTTTCCTGATGTTCAGGTGGAATCTCCTTTCCTGACGTTTTAAGGAACGAAGGAAGGAAGGTGATGACCGTCACCCCAGCTTTCAAATTGATTTGAAAACGCAGCGGAGAGTTCCGTGGATCGCTCACCAAAGGAACGGAACGGGACCGCAGCAGACTATTATTAAGAGATCTTTTTTATTTCACTTTCCCCTTCCCTGAACTATGTAACAAAATCCCCCAATAAAAGTAGCATTTATTTTAACAAGAACACTCTCTATCTGGTTATTTTGTATCTTTCTCTGACTCCTTCCTTTGCATGCAATTTCTCTCTCTCTCTCGTCCCTTTAACTCCGGCTGAGGTTTCTCCGCCATAGATTAACATGGCGGACGATATAAATTGGCTCATATCTCTATCAAAATTACCCCTAGAACGCTCCTCTTTTAGTCCTAACCCTTTCTAAGGCTCCTGACTCGAAGACAACCAGCGGAACCGGAATCGGTCCAGTTTTCGGCACCTCAACAGCTGACTGTCAAACGGGACCGACGGCTCCTTCCAAGCCAAACTGCTGCCTTATCCCGGACTTTCCTCTCCCTGCGGCCCGCGGAATGGTTTTAAGAGATCCCTAGCCCCTTTCTGTGAACTGGGGATGGGGGGATCGCTCTCTCGCTGGGGAAACATAGTTCTCCAAGAACCCTTACCCTCTCTACAGCTGCCAGGGGGTGCCCGGACGGGTGCCCTCCACGTTTCATTCATACTTTCATAATTTTATGAAGGAGAAGAACACTCTTCCCCAGACCTATGCCTGGACTTATGAAATCTTATACTTCCAAAGATTACAACCCACATGTGCCCCTTCCCCATGCCATCTCTATGAATTCCTTATGAACTCTTTTTCCTCATGTATTTGTGAATTTTCATATTCTATGTACTTGGACACTCTCATGACTCACTGTTGTATGAACTTCTAATCGTTGGGCTAACTTCATGAATTGTGAAATCATGCTGCTAGAACTCCACTTCTATATTGGGTTCCCCAGATGTTGTAAACTTCGTTCTTATCAAATGTTTTCTATTATTTATATCATTCATGATTCCCCTTTATGCAATGTCACCCACCTTTATGGATTCTCCTTTATTTCCTTGAAATCTATCTATCTGCCTATATGTATTTATACTCTTTGGGATCCCCGGAAAATATGTGTTTTTCCCAGCTGGGTTTATGTTCCAACTTTATTTTAATTTTCATTCTATCCCATATAATTGTCAAATCATGAAATCAAATGGGAAATATTATGACCCCAACGTGAACTCTAGCCCTATGACCCAGACCTCCTTCCCAAAAACAAAAGGATAATCTGCCACCGTTTAATCCAATCTCATTCCGATCGCATGGACAATATAGGGCTTGAGTCACCAAATTCCTAAAGGTGACTCGCCCCCAAGGCAAACATTGTCATATCCCAGGCCAGGACGCCTCAGGAAGGCACCCCTGTGGAGCCCGTCAATGACGGCTCATCACCACCCTTCTTTACTTCCCCCTGACATATCTAAAAATCTGTGAACGTGACAGGACCCCGGACACCCTCCTTGATGGGTGCCATTAATTCCTTTAGAAATCGGCTGGGCCAGAATTAATCTGATATTTCCTGTCCTGTCACCTCATTGTTTCAATAGCTCCCGCCTCCTCCTCTCTGATTGGCCCGAGCGGGGACAAAAAGCGGCTCCCCATTGGGCCAGCAGAGCAAGGCGGGGAAACGAAAGCCCGCCTCGTTCAACCTCCCAGCCTATCCGCGATCAGATGGGCGGGGGAGCAGGGCGGGAAATTCAAAGGGCTGTCAGACCGAAACATTGTATAAATATGGCTTTATTTGAAACATATGTTACGCTAGTAGATTGAATGATCGCTATTAGCGTCCTTTTCAGCTGAATTGCTCAATAAAGACTCCTTGGCGGATTTTCCTTCACCCTTGGCGGACCTTCTTCATTTCAGGCTTCAGGTTGTATTGCGGCTTATATTCTCCTTTTGGCTTCGCCAAGGTCCGTTCCCTCAGGACCGGGTCGGGTCTCTCCTAAAGGGCCCGATCCCCTAAAGTGCGGTCGACAACATAATTTGGCTTTACCACGAAGGGACTTGCTTGGAAGTTCCAAAAATCAATTTATTAGGCTAAAATTCCAAGCGGCGACCTTGGTCCAGATATTCTGGAACAGGTTGGGGAGAGAAACGGCTGCAAGGAGGGCCCTCCGACCAACAATTTGACCTCATTTCACATCCAAATTTCTCTGGCAGTCCCTTTCTCTCTCTAGATCTGATTCAGGGTACTGAACAAAGGAGCCAGATAGGAGGAAGCAGATTTTTAGCTCCTCGAAGGAAAGGCGCCAACGTGAAACAGGGGACGCCCTGGAAAAAAATAAAAGGGAACCGGCCCCGTTGTTGAGACCCAGGTGGGCGGAGCTCTGGAGGTATTGCACTTCGGATCAGGGCTCGGTAACAAATTCCTGGTGAAACGCGGGAACATCTGGCACCCGGGGGGCGTGTGAGAACAGTCTGGCTTGTAAGATTACAGGTTCAAGGATCGCGGGGGTAGGGGAACAGTTGTGTTCCCGGGGCACCTGCGGATTCCACGAACGCCAGCCATTCAGCCTTGGTGGAAGGAACTCTTGAAAGGACGAGCTGACCTGGCCGGTTGGGTGAGTCGTTACTCCATTAACTGTCAGGTACTGGGCAGGGGCTGAGCCAAGGATGGGTGTTTGTTCAGCACGTCTAGGGTGTCCCACCCCAGTAGACATCCCCAGGGATTCTCCATTGGGCAAGATCCTGGCCAATTGGGGTGGGCTTTGCATCGAAAAACATGGTGCAGGCCAGGTTGGGCTAACTCAGAGCACATAAGTGGCCCCTTGTGGCCCTTGAAGGGGGGAACAGCTTGCCCCCCCCCCCCCGCTCGAGTCGCCGAATTCGGAGTGTTGAC